>NC_057752.1:15381885-15392701 GCF_004010195.1 Chiloscyllium plagiosum
TAAAATGCCTTTGGGTTCACCCTAATCCTTCCCGCCAAGGCCCCTCCGAGGTCTCTTCAGTCCATTTTTGAGTTCTTTCCTAGCTACCCTGTAAATCTCTAAAGCTGTGCCAGATCCTTGCTTCCACAACCTTAAGTAAGCTTCCTTCTTCTTCTTGACGAGAAGCTCCTCTTCTCTTGTCATCCAAGGCTCCTCCACCTTACCATTCCTTGCCTGTCACAGTTGGACAAAGTTATTTAACACTCGCAACAAGTGCTCCTGAAACTGCCTCCCTGTTTCTGTTGTGCATTTCCCGCAGAAGAACTGGCTTGGCTAATTGCCTCACATCAAATCCAATATGCCCCCCCCTCACCAGTCAGCCTATATAAATATTGATTCCAGGACATATCTGACAAAATCAGCTCCATCCATGCCATCTGCTCTAAGGAGGTTCCAATCAATATTGGGGAGGTTGAAGTCACCCATAGCAACAACTTTGTTACATCTGCAGCTTTCCAAGATCTGCTGTCAATCTGTTCTTCCATTTCTCTGCTGCTATTGGGGAGTGGGGGGTTTGTGGGGGAGGGGGGGCGGCTACAGAAAACACCCAATAAAGTGACTGCTCATTTCCCATTACTGACTTCCACCCATACTGCCCATACTGACTTAGTAGACAAACCCTCCTCAATAACCTCCTTTTTTGCAGTTGTGATGCATTCTCGAATTAACAATGCTACTCCCCCTCCTCTCTGTTCTTTTTAGAAGATCTAAATACTGGAACATCCAGCAACCATTCCTGTCACTGTGAAATCCATGCCTCCTTTCTCGCCATTACATCGTAGTTTCAAGTAGTGATCCATGCGCTAAGTTCATCACTCTTATTCCTGATACTCTTTGCATTGAAACAGACACACTTTAACCCATCCCTTTTCCCTATCAACTGTATATCCTTTCTGACAGACTCTCTGTATTCTATTTCTGCCTGTTCAACAACTACCCTCTCATCTGATCTTAAGCTCTGGTTCTCATCCCCCTGCCAAGCGAGTTTAAACCAGCCCAAAGTGCTCGAGCAAATCTCCCACCCAGAATATTGGTGTCCCTCCAGGCAACCCGTCCTTCATGTCCAGATCCCACCTTCCCCAGAAGGGACCCCAATGATCTACGTACCTGAAGCCCTCCCTCCTACACCAGCCCTGTAGCCACGTGTTTAGCTGCATTGCTCCCTGTTCCTAGCCTCGCCAGCACGTGGTATCAGTAGTAATCCAGAGATTGTTACTCTGCTCATTTTGCTTTTCAGCTTCCGAAAAGGATTTAGAACATTTAAGAAGAACAGGGAGGGTGGAAACAGGGGTGGAGGTGTTGGGGGGTGGAGGGGGGGGGTGTTGCGGTGTAGCAATACTAATCAGAGAGTGCATCACAGCTACAGAAACGAAGGTTGTTGAGGAAGGTTTGTCTATTGAGTCAGTATGGGTGGGAGTTAGGAACAGCAAGGGAGCAGCCACCTCATTGGGAGTTTTCTACAGACTTCCTAATAGCACTAGAAAGATCGATGAACTCACACGCCAGCAGATTTTTGAAAAAGGCAGGTGTAGCAGGGTTGTTGTTATGGGTGACTTCAGCTTTTCAAAATTGACTTGAACCTCCTTAGTGCAGATGCTTTGGATGGAGCCGTTTTTGTCAGGTTTCCTTGCTCAGTATGTAGACAGGCCGACGAGGGGAGAGGCCATTTTGGATTTGGTGCTCAGCAATGAGCCAGGACAGGTGTCAGATCTCGCAGTTGGAGAACACTTTGGTGACAGTGACTACAACTGCCTCACATTTACCATAGCCTTGGAGAGGGCAGTTACTAAGGGAAGATACTTAACTGGGGAAAGGGAAATTTTGATGCTATCAGACAGGAGTTGAGAAGTACAGATTGGGAGCAATTGTTCCACAGAAAGGGCACAGCAGACATATGGAGACTGTTTAAGGAGCAGTTGTTGCGAGTGATGCACAAATTTGTTCCTCTGAGACTGACAAGAAGGGGTAAGATTAAGGAGCCTTGGGTGAACAGAGGAGCTTCTCATCAAAAGGAAGAAGGCAGCTTACATAAGGTGGAGGAAGCCAGGCTCTAGCACAGCTTTAGAGGATTACAGGCTTACTAGAAAGGAGCTCGGAAATGGACTGAGGAGAGCAAGGAGGGGGACCAAAAAAGGCTTGGCAGGAAGGAATAGGGTGAACCCAAAGGCATTTTACTCATACGTGAGGAATAAGAGAATGATCAGGGAGAAGGTAGGGCCGATCAGCTAAAAGGAACTTATGCTTGGAGTCTGAGCTGATATGGGAAGATCTAAATGAGTCTTTTGTTTTGGTTTTCATAAAGGAAAGAGAGCTTGTTGTGAATGAGAACTTTGAGGAGCTGGGAAACAGGCTTGAACAGGTCAAGATTGATGAAGTTGATATTTTGGAAATGTTGGAAAACATTAAGAATGGTCAGTCCCCAGGGCCAGACCAGATTTATCCTAGGTTGCTCTGGGAAGCAAGAAAGGAGGTTGCTAAGCTGTTGGCGATGACCTTTGCCTCCTCATTCTCCATGGGAGTCATACCAGAGGATTGGTGGGCGGCGAACGTTGTTCCTCTTTTCCAGAAGGGGAATAGGGAAATCCCTGGCAATTATAGACCAGTCAGTCTTACGTCTGTGGTCAAAAAGGTTTTGGAAATAATTCTGAGGGATAGGATTTATGAATATTTGGGAAAGCATAGAGTGATTAAAGGCAGTTAGCATAGCTTTTGACTGCGAATTGAGTTCTTTGAGGAGGTAACGAGACAGGTCAATGACGGTCGAGCAGTGGATGTGGTATATATGGACTTCAGCAAGGCATTTGATAAGGTTCTCCATGGTATACTCATTCATAAAGTCAGGAGGTTTGGGATACAGGGAGATTTGGCTGTCTGGATTCAGAATTGGTTGGCTGACAGAAGGCTGAGGGTGGTTGTAGATGAAAACTATTCTGCCTGGAGGTCAGTGATGAGTGGTGTTCCACAGGGCTCTGTTCTTGGGCTTCTGGTCTTTGTAGCTTTTATAAATGCCTTGGATGATGATTGTGAGGTGTGGGCTAGTACATTTGCCGATGACACAAAGGTTGGAGGTGCTGTTAATAGTATTGAGGGCTATTGTAGGCTGCAGTGTGACATAGACAGGATGCAGAGCTGGTCTGAGAAATGGCAGATGGAGTTCAACCTGGATAAATGCGAAGTGATGCATTTTGGAAGGTCAAACTTGAATGCTAAATATAGGATTAAAGACAGGATTCTGGAGAGGCAGAGGAACAGAGGGATCTTGCATTGATCTTACAAAGTTGTCAATAAAGCATATGGTGTTTTGGCTTTCAGTAATGGGGGATCGAGTTTAAAGCTGCGAGGTTTTGCTGCAGCTCTACAAGACCTGGGTGAGACCATACTTGGAATATTGTGTCCAGTTCTGGTTGCCCTATTATAGGAAAGGCTTTGGAGAGGATGCAAGGAAGGTTTAATAGGATGCTGCCTGGACTGGAGGGCTTGTCTTACGAAGAGATGTTGAATAAGCTTGGACCTTCTTCTCTGGAGAGAAGAAGGCAGAGATGTGACGTGATCAAGGTATACAAGGTAATGAGAGGCATGGATAGAGTCGATGGCCAAAGACTTTTTCCCAGGGCAGGATAGACTGCCACGAGGGGTTATAGTTTTAAGGTGTTAAGAGGAAGGTATAGAGGAGATGTCAGAGGTAGGTTCTTTACGCAGAGAGTTGTAAGTGCATGGAATGTGTTGCCAGCAGTGGAATCAGAGTCATTAGGGACATTTAAGTGACTGCTGGACATGTACATGGCAAGCAGTGAATTGAGGGGTGTGTAGATTAGGTTATTTTATTTTAGATGAGAAATAATCCTCAACACAACCTCATAGGCCAAAGGGCCTGTTCTGTGCTGTACTTTTCTATGTTCTGTGTTCTATGTTCTAACTCTCTGAAATCACCTTTTATATCCTCATCCCTTTTCCTAGCTGTGTCATTGGTGCTAATGTCTACCATGACTACTGCTGTTTACCCTCCCCCTTCAGAATCTTGTAAACTCGATCAGGGACATTCCAGATGCTGGCACTTCCAACTATTGAGTCTCCTACCACTAGCATTTCTCTATTCTCCCCCTTCCATTCTGAGCCAAGGAGTCCGTCTCAGTGCCAGAGACCTGGCCACTATGGTTTTCCCTGGTAGGTCCCCTCCCCCAGCAGTATCCAAAACGGTGCACTTATTACTGAGGGGAACAGCCACAGGGGATCCCTGCACTGTCTGCCTGTTCCCTTTCTGTTCCCTGACTATAATTCATCTATCTTTCTTTCTGTACCTGAGGTGAGACTACCTCCTATAACACCTTTCTATTGCACCCTCTGCCTCTTGAATGATCTAAAGTTCATCCAGCTTCAGCTCCAGTTCCCTAATGCAGTTTCCAAGGAGTGGGGGTTGGGAGCACTTCCCGCAGATGAAGTCAGTGGGGACACTATTGGCGACCCTTACCTCCTACATCCCACTCCCTTACATCCATTCCCATTGTTCTGAATTCCCAAACAGACTATTGAAAAAAGCTAGTAACCTTAACAAATCAGTGCACAGAACTTTGTTTTGGTTAGAGGAGGAGGATGGGTGGGAGGTACTATCTAAGTAGTGTTTCAGGTAAAGTGACTGCCCAAATATATTACCTCACTTACTCAGCAGTCCCGTGTGCGCCCCTGCTCAGTGTGCACTTTGCCTATTCATGAGGTAAGTTATTAAAGGTTTAATTTACCTTCCCAGCAGCCCCCTCTTCCTCACTCTCACCACTCCCGCTGCTGCTGCACAAGTAAAGAAAGGGTGACTTGGTGATGGGATATTGGCCTCTGTGCAGTTATTTCGCGCATCAAATAAATCACACCTTTCTTATTTCTCAGTTCCCCCATGTGCCCTCACTGGTTAATTCCAAACATGCACATGAGGATCAGTCTTCTCCTTGTCCATATATTAAAACTTACAGAATTATGATCACTCTTTCCAAAATGACCCCCAATTGATACATTGTTCATTTCTCAAGACAAGGTACTCTAATACAGCTACTTTCCTAGTTAGACTATCTGCATAGTCTTCCAAGAATCCCTCCTGAGTGCACCTAACAAATTCTGTCCATCTAAGCCCCTGGCACTGAGGGAATCACAGTGAATATTGGGGAAAGCGTAACTTCAGCTGCAAAAGGTTGCAGAATTCCGTCAGACCTTTTGGCACAGTTTATTGAAGTGTCAAGTGCTGTAATGGAGTTAACTATAATTTCTAACAACCACCAGCGCTCAGTTGATGACTGTCTTGAAGGAGCATATGCAGTCTCCTGAATCAGCCTGAATTCAGGTTTTATTCAAAGAAAGCACAAGCTCAGAGTCTATTAGGCATTTTTTTTCATCATAAAAGACAACTGGCTTCTTCTTCCCAATGGCTCTGGCATTTCTGTGGTGAAAGTGAGGACTGCAGATGTTGGAGATTAGAGTCAAGAATGTGTTGCTGGAAAAGCACAGCAGGTCAGGCAGCATCCAAGGAGCAGGAGAATCGACGTTTTGGGCAAAAGCCCTTCATCAGGGTTTTCTTTTCATCCCTGCTCTGAAGATCAACTTGTTACCATCCGTAATGTACCCACTGTAAGAATCTGCCCGACAAAAAGTATGCTTCCCTCATCACCAAGCAACCTGTCAACAATGTGTACGATTGTCATCTCAGATGTAAACCTTTTTAATAACAGCTCTTGTTCCTTGAGTTGTCTTTATGTTCATGCTGAGAAACACTCAATCCCTTCCACCCATCAGGATTGAGACAGATAATAGCAACTTGCTTTGGAATTTACAAGCACATTGCTTCATCTGACTGTGGTCATTGTGAATTACAATCCACATTGCTCCATTATAGTTCTAACCAAGAACCAGACAGATATATCTGTGCATAGACTCTTAGTGCTGGAGACCTCCATCTTATGAGCAATGAGACAGATCTTAGCAACTCACTTTGGAATTTAGAAGCATGATGCCTCATCTCACTGCAGTACTTTTGATGACACCTTCCATCACTTCCTTGACGATCGAGAGGAGACTGATGGGGTGGTATTTGGCCAGGTTGGATTTGTCCTGCTTTTTTATGTACAGGACATATTTGAACAATTTTCCACATTGTCGGGTAAATGCCAGTGTTGTAACTGTACTGGAACAGCTTGACTAGGGGAGTGGCAAGTTCTGGAGCACAAGTCTTCAGTACTGTTGCTGCAATGTTGTCAGGGCCCATAGCGTTTGCAGTATCCAGTGTCTCCAACCATTTCTTGATATCACGTGGAGTGAATCAGATTGGCTGAAGACTGGGATCTGTAATACTGAGGATCACTGGAGGAGGCCGAGATGGATCATCCACTCAGCACTTCTGGCTGAAGATAGCTGCAAAAGCTTCAGCCTTATCTTTTGCCCTGATGTGCTGGGCTCTTCCATCATTGAGGACGGGGAAATTTGTGGAGCTTCCTCCTCCAGTGAGTTGTTTAATCACACACCGCCATTCGTGACTGGATGTCGTAGCACTACAGAGCTTAGATCTGATCCGTTGGTTGTAGGATCTCTTAGCTCTGTCTATCACTTGCTGCTTCTGCTGTTTGGTGTGCAACTAGTCCTGTTTGGTGGCTTCACCAGGTTAACTCCTCATCTTCAGGAATGCCTAGTGCTGCTCCTGCAATGCCCTCCTGCATCCTCCATTGATCCCCTGGCTTGATGGTAATGGCTGAGTGGTGGATATGCCGGGCCATGAGGTTGCAGATTGTGCTGGAGTACAGTTCTGTTGCTCTTGATAGCCCACAGTGCTCATGGATGCCCAGTCTTGAGAGGCTAGGTCTGTTTGAAGTCTGTTCCATTCAGCACAGTGATAGTGCCACACAACACAATGGAGGGTATTCTCAATGTGAAGGTGGGACTTCATCTCCACAAAGACTGTGTGGTGGTCACTCTTACTGATACTGTCTTTGACATGCATCTGCAGCCGACAGATTGGTAAGGATGAGGTCAGGTATATTTTTCTCTCTTGTTGGTTCCCTCACTACATGCTAGACTGGGTCTGGGGCAGCTATGTCCTTTAGGTCCCAACCAGCTCGATCAGTAGTACTTCTGTTGAGCCACTCTTGGTGGTAGACATTGAGATCCCCAACCCGGAGTACATGTTGCGCCCTTGTCATCCTCAGTGCTTCCTCTAAGTGCTGTTCAACATGGAGGAGTACTGATTCATCAGCTGACAGAGGATGATACGTGGTAATCAGCAGTCGGTTTTCTTGGCCATATCTAACCTGAGGCCATGAAACTTCATGGGGTCCAGAGTCAGTGTTGAGGACTCCCAGAGCAACTCCCTCCTGACTGTACCCCATTGCGCCACCACCTCTGCTGGGTCTGTCCTACCAGTGAGACAGGACATATCCAGGGATGGTGCTGGTGGTGTCTGGGACATTGTCTGTAATGTATGATTCAGTAAGTATGACTTTGTCAGTCTGTTGCTTGAATAGTCTGTGAGACAGCTCTCCCAATTCTGGCACTAGCCTCCAGATGTTAGTGAGGAGGACTTTGCAGGGTTGACAGGGCTGTTTATGCTGTTGTCTTTTCCAGTGTCTAGGTCGATGCCAGGTAATCCGTCCGGTTTCATTTCTTTAAGACTTCATAGTGATTGGTACAACTGAATGGCTTGCTAGGCCATTTCAGAGGGCAATTGAGAGTCCATCGCATTGCTGTGGGTCTGGAGTCACATGTAGGCCAGACCAGGTGAGGATAGCAGATTTCCTTCCCTGAAGGACATTACTGAACCAGATGAATTTTTCTGACAATCAATAGTGGATTCATAATCATCAATAGATTCTTAATTCCAGATTTTTTTTGAACGGATAAAGGATCAGTCAGCCCAGTTCCCAAAGAACATGACCTTGCTCTTGCCTCAATTTGCCTTGGTTCCTGAGCCCAATTCAAACTGATCACAGGTGTTTATGAGTCTGTGTATTGGCAGAAGATCTAAGCAGAAAATGGTGACACCAACCACATATAGTGTGGCTTTGACCTGCAGGCATCTGCTGCCTGGAATAATCACCCTACTCAGCTCACATCCTTCCAGATGGAGTTGGCAAAAGGTTGCATACAGGACATAAACAAGGCAGCAGAAAGAGGGCAACCCTGTCTGATTCCAGATCTGATCAGGAAACTTTCTGATTCTCACCCATTGATTGAGATTGCACTAGTGATCTTGGTATAGAGCAGTTGGATCCAATCTTGCATTGCCATCCCAATGCTCATTTTGGAGAGCATGTTCCACATGGAGGTGTGTGATATCATGCCAAAGGCCTTTTCCTTGTCCAGACCAATGAAGCAAGTGTCCACAGCACTATCCTGCACATTGGGCCATGCTCTCAGAGATCATCCTGACTGGTACAGCACAGTTTTCGAATTGTTTGCCATTAGAGATGCCCCAAATGTGTCTATTCAGTTTACTCGCTCAGAGTTAATATTTGGACATGAAGTGTGGCGCCCTTTGAAATTAATTAAAGAGAAATTGACTGAACCAATGTCAGAGATTATGTATCAGAGGTGAGGAAGAGATTAAATTGGATAGATGAGTTAGCTAAACAGCACCTGAAGACTGCACAACATAGAATGAAGCAGGTGGCAGATAAAACCTTTGACATATGCACATTTTCCCATGGGGATGACGTATTAATATTGTTACCAGTAGTAGGAGATCCCTTCAAAGCCAGGTTTAGTGTCCCTATCAAATTGAGAAAAATTTGAGTCACGTAAACTACCTGCCAGATAAGAAAAAACTGTATCGGGTATGTCATGTGAATATGTTGAAACCCGATTTTAACAGAGAAAGGGAACTGGAGACTGCCCCGCAGTTAGTTACTGCCCCGCAGAGTGAGGAATCAAATCCAGATGTTGTGGAGCTTGATGTCCCTCGAAATGCATTAAACAATGAGGAAGTCCTTGAGAAGTGGGATAGGTTAGTAAACTATCTGTCTCAGGAGCAAGAAACACATTCAAAGGTTTATTACAGCAATATGAGATCATATGCAGGAATAAGATGGTGAGAGCTAATGCTATTGTGAAAGAGGTAGAAGTAGGGGATGCTGTTCCAATAAAACAACACCCCTACAGGCTTAATACTTTCAAAGCCACATAGATCCAGAAGGAAGTGGATGTGATGCTCAATGAAGATATCATCAAACCGAGTCAGACCGAGTGGAGTTCGCCGAGCATGTTAGTTCCCTAGCCTGATGGGACTCAATGATTTTGTGTGGACTATTGGAAGGTCAACACCATAACAAAATCAGACTCATACCCAATACCAAGGTTGGAGGGCTGTATGGAGAAAGTTAGACAAGCCAGTTGGACTTACTACATGGTTATTGGCGGGTACTTTTATTCCAGAAATTGAAAGATTCTTCTGCATTTGTAACACCAAATGGGCTACATCAATTCAAAGGAATGTCCTTTGGAATGAAGAATGCACCTATCATATTCCAAAGACTCATGAATAGAGTTGTGGCTGGGTTAACAAACTGTGCAGTCTATTTGGATGATGTAATGATCTTTAGTGAGTCATGGAAAGATCACATAATACAGCTGGCAGAGCTCTTTGAATGATTAAGAGAAGCAAAACTGGTAACAAACTTAAGGAAAACAGAATTCACGGAAGCAGAGGTAATGTTTTTGGGACAAAGCATTCATCATGGAAGGAGAAAGTGAGGACTGCAGATGCTGGAGATTAGAGTCAACAGTGTGGAGCTGCAGGTCAGGCAGCATCCGAAGTGCAGGAAAATTGACATTTTAGGCAAGAGATCTTCATCAGGAACTCCTCCTAGTACAAGCCAAACAAAGACACGCACGAGAATTCCTAGAAGCATGGCATTCCAACTGGGACTCTATCAACAAGCACCCATCATAGTTTACGTGACTCAAATTAGACCCCGTCTACCATCCCTTGAGAAAAGGAACAGGAAATGACATCGCCACAGGAAACCTAAACACATAAATAGAAAGTGGACCATGCCACCGGTGTTTCATCTGGGCGCTCACTGATATGTTACCTAGTATGGTGACAAAACATCTGAAAATGAACCTTCTAGCTCAGCGAGCAAACCTACATCCTGAGTTTGGTACGAGCCTTTCAGCATTTTAATGTTTATGTCATGAACAATGTGTCAGAGATGGTTGTGTACACAGATCACAATCCTCTTACATTCTTGGAATGATTTAAAGACAAGAATATGAGACAATTTCATTGGAGTTATATGTTACAAACTTTTAACTGACAAACTGTAAGAATGTGACAGCAGATGTGTTATTGTGAATTTAACAGACAAAATATAGATAAGATTGAATAGATACCAATGTTTTATACATGTGCGTGTGATGTCATATGTAATTCATGGTAACATGGTTAAGAATTAGAAAAAAAAGCAATCTTTTCATTACAATGGTTCATTTTTTTAAATTAAGGGTGGAAGTGTTATGATTAGATTTTTTTAGATTAGATTACATTACAGATTACATTACAGTGTGGAAACAGGCCCTTCAGCCCAACAAGTCCACACCGACCCGCCGAAGCGCAACCCACCCATACCCCTACATTTACCCCATACCTAACACTACGGGCAATTTAGCATGGCCAATTCACCTGACTTGCACATCTTTGGACTGTGGGAGGAAACCGGAGCACCTGGAGGAAACCCACGCAGACACGGGGAAAACGTGCAAACTCCACACAGTCAGTCGCCTGAGGCGGGAATTGAACCTGGGTCTCTGG
>NC_057752.1:15395030-15398004 GCF_004010195.1 Chiloscyllium plagiosum
AAGTTCAACAAGTGAGAAGAGCAGCAGAGATGGCAGATGAATATACACTGGTGCATAAATGCAAACTTTAGCTTCTGGCAAGAATTTCATCCTGTGAGGGGTATAAATTGGGAGAAGGAGAGATCGTATACTATGTAACAAAGAATAGAGAACACTGGTAAGAGTTTACCACAGGTTAAAAAAGAAGCCCAAGAGGGTGGAAAGGAGATGAAAGGTCTCAACTGTTTCCACTGTGGTAAAGTGGTAAGGTTGTTAAAGTGCTGGTTGTTAAAGAAGGGCACTGTGGGTAAAGATGTGCTCAAGGAAGCTCAGCTAGTGGCAATAGTGAAAGTAGGAAAAGAAACCCCAAAAAATGTTGAGGAGCTGCAGGAGAGTGCACAGGCTAGGCAGGGGCTGGGTATGGAGATAGTGCTTGATCTCTATAAAAAAATTCGCCTCTGTGGGTAAATTTACTCAGAAAGAGCAGGGGGAGAAGGGCAAGAAATTATAATTTTGAGAGATACAGGATCTAACCAGACTCTAATAGTAATAGATAAACATATTTGCACTCTTTCTGACCTGTTAGCCGAGAGAATGGTAATTTGTGGGATAGATGAACAGAAATTTAGTGTTCCCTTACATAAGATCAGCTTGGAGTGCCAACTCAAGACTGGAGAATTAACAGTGGGTGTGATTGATAGAGTGTAAGTTCCAGAAATCCAGTTTGTTTTTGGGAACTATTTAGCAGGATCCACGGTGGGAGTGACACCCCTTGTTAGATTAGATTCAATTCCCTACAGTGTGGAAACAGGCCCATCAGCCCAACCAGTTCATACCGACCCTCCGAAGAGTAACCCACCCAGACCCGTTTCCCTCTGACTAATGCACGTAGCACTACGGGCAATCTAGCATGGCCAATTCATCTAACGTGCACAGCTTTGGACTGCGGGAGGAAACCAGAGCACCCGGAGGAAACCCACGCCGACACGGGAGAATGTGCAAACTCCACACTGACAGTCACCCCAGGCTGGAATTGAACCTGGGACCCTGGTGCTGTGAGGCAGCAGTGCTAACCACTGAACCACCGTGCCACCTTGGAGAAGCCCAAGGAAGCCCAAGAAGCTGATAAGTTAAAACAGTAATATCCTGGTATTTTCCCAGACTGTGTGGTAACCAGATCCCACTATCATAAGACACATCACAAAGTGAAAACTGAAGAGAAAGATGAAGGAGTTGAGGTTCAACTAGTGGACACTCTGTTTGACATAATGGTGCAGGAAAAACCTGAACAGGCAAAGGGTCAGGCAGAAGTGTTTAGTCCTGAAAGACTAATGGATTTACAACGAAAGACGAGGCAATAAAAGATCGATATGTTGATGCTTACTCAGAATAGGAGGGAGAGAATATTCCTGAAGGTTATTATCTCAAAGATAGAATCCTCAGGCGAAAATGGAGACCATGGCAGGTTAGTGCAGAGCAGAAACGGGCCGAAGTGCACCGGTTTCTGTGGCCGTTAGCATAAAGACAGGAAGTGTTACAGGTAGCACATGAACTACCTGTAGGAGGTCACCTAGTGGTACGAAAGACTCATGTTAAGGTACAAAAGCATTTCTATTGGTCTGGAATGCACAGGGATGTGGTTAATTTCTACCATATGTGACATACATGCCAAATGGTAGGTAAGCTACGGACAGTTATAAAACCAGCACTTTCCCCACATTGGAAGAACCTTTCACACGGATAATGATTGATTGTGTTGGCCCTTTCCCGGGAACTAAAAGTGGAAACCAGTACTTGCTACCAGATGTCTGGAGGCAATTCCATGATGGAGTATTAAGGCAAAAAGGGTGAGCGAGGACTTGGTAGCTTTCTTCACACAGTATGGGCTATTCAGAGAGATTCAGTTGGACCAAGGGTCTAATTTTACTGCTAGGATGTTGAAGGAAGTCATGGGTAGCTTAGGTATATGGCACTTTAAATCAAGTGTGTATCATCCTGACCAGGGGGCTTTGGAAAGGTTGTATCAGACCTTGAAGACCATGTTGAGAGCATGCTGTCAGGATTACCTGAATGATTGGGACAAACGTATCCCATCTATATTGTTTGCCATTGGAGATACCGCAAACAAATCTACTCAGTTTACTCCCTTCGAGTTATGAACATGAAGTGAGAGGCCCTTTGAAATTAATTAAAGAAAAATTGACAGGACCAAAGTCGGAGATCTCACACTTGGATTAAATATCGGAGATGAGGGAGAGATTAAATAGAGAAGGTGAGTTAGCCAAACAGCACCTAAAGAGGGCACAGCATAGAATGAAGCAGGTGGCAGATGACAACTCTGAGACTCGGATATTTTCCCGAGGGGATGATGTATTAGTACTGTTACCAGTGATAGGAGAGTCCTTCAAAGCCAGGTTTAGTGGTCCCTATCAAACTGAGAAAAGGTTGAACTATCTAGTAAAGATGCCAGATCGAAAAAAAGGTATCGAGTGTGTCATCTGATCTTTCCCCACTGCACCGTGGCAGCAGCCGCCCCAAGATATAGTGCATCCCTCAGCACGTGGTCCTGGACTTTGGAAGGTGCCAGGCATTATTTTGGAAAAGCAAATCAGAGCAGGATTTAGATTAGATAACTTACAGCGTGGAAACAGGCCCTTCGGCCCAACACATCCACACTAACCCACCGAAGCGCAACCCACCCAGACCCATTCCCCTACATTTACTCCTTCACCAAACACTACTGACAATTTAGCATGGCCAATTCACTTAACCTGCACATTTTTGGACTCTGGGAGGAAACCGGAGCACCCAGAGGAAACCCACGCAGACACTGGGAGTATGTGCAAACTCCACACAGAGAGTCGCCTGAGGCGGGAATTGAACCCGGGTCTCTGGCACTGTGAGGCAACAGTGCTAACCACTGTGCCACCATGCCACCCATGAAATGACAAGGTCCTGAGGAGTGTTGCTGAACAAAGAGACTTTGGAGTGCAGG
>NC_057752.1:15398553-15403110 GCF_004010195.1 Chiloscyllium plagiosum
TCTATAAGGTCACCCCTCAGCCTCTGACGATCCAGGGAAAATAGCCCCAGCCTTTTCAGCCTCTCCCTGTAGCTCAGATCCTCCAACCCTGGCAACATCCTCGTAAATCTCTTCTGAACCCTTTCAAGTTTCACAACATCTTTCCGATGGGAAGGAGACCAGAATTGCATGCAATATTCCAACAGTGGCCTAACCAATGTCCTGTACAGCCGCAACATGACCTCCCAACTCCTGTACTCAATACTCTGACCAATAAAGGAAAGGATTTGAGCGAGAGGGAGAGACTGAAAAGGCTGGGGCTGTTTTCCCTGCAGCGTCAAAGGCTGAGGGGTGACCTTATAGAGGTTTCTAAAATCATGCGGGGCATGGATAGAATAAATAGACAAGTCTCTTTTCCCTGGGGTGGCGAAGTCCAGAACTAAAGGGCGTAGGTTTAGGGTGAGAAGGGTAAGATATAAAAGAGACCTAAGGGTTAACTTTTTCACATAGAGGGTGGTGCATGTATGGAATGAGCTCCTAGAAGAAGTGGTGGAGGCTTGTAAAATTACAGCATTTAAAAGACATCTGGATGGGAATTTGAATAGGAAGGGTTTAGAGGGATATGGGTCAAATGCTGGCAAATGAGACTAGATTAGGTTATGATATCTTGTTGGACTGAAAGGCCTGTTTCAATGCTGTACATCTCTATGACTCAGTGACTCGGTTGAGGTCAACTCCTTGCTCTGGAAGACCAACAAGTTTGGCAAATGGGACTAGATTAGGTTAGGATATCTTGTTGGCATGGACGAGTTGGACCGAAAGGCCTGTTTCAATGCTGTACATCTCTATGACTCAGTGACTCGGTTGAGGTCAACTCCTTGCTCTGGAAGACCAACAAGTTTTGGCCATTGCCGTGTGTTGGAAGGAGTTACAGGTCAGTACTGAACCTGTTTGGCCACGTTAACCCACTTTCCTTGACCATCAAGTCCTGAAGATCAGGGACACTCGCCGGCAAGCTCTATATCTCCTCCTTGGCCTCGGCATCCATTTCTGTTCCCTTGAAGTGTTTGGGGTTATTTTTCTTAAAAATTTAGATGGCGTTTTTCTGGACACTGTTCTACTATGCATCCACCTGAATCACCACGATCAGACCTGATCCTATGTACACACGAAAAGGAGATCATGACAATGATCATGATCATTTGCAAAGACTAATCTTTTCTTATGGAGGAAGAAGATCGAGGAAAGGCACCAAATGAACCCAACCATCAGGTATTATTCATAGAATTAACTGACAAGCTGGAATTCATAGAATCCCTGCAGTGTGGAAACAGGCCATTTGGCCCATTAAGTTCACACTGACCCTCCAAAGAATATCCCACCCTCACCCATTCCCCTACCCTACATTTCCCACGACTAATGCACCTATCCTACACCTCCCTGAACACTGTGGGCAATTTAGCGTGGCCAATTCACCCTAACCTTTATCGCATATGTTAACTTTTAATGTGATACTCTATCAATTGCTTTTTGGAAATCCAGGTATACTGCACCTACTTTACACAACTGGTTACATCCTAAAGAAGTATGAACACACATTTATCCACCAGGATTCCTTTTTTTGCAAAACTTTGATCATACTATCCTTTCTGAAGTGTATTGTTACAGCGTATTTAATGATAGATTCCAGTAGTTCCCTGACAACTAACTTCAGGCTAACTTTCCTGGAGCTCCCTGCTTTCTCTCTCCTTCCTTTCTTAAATGGTGGTTATACTGTCAGGATTGAATAGTTATTTTTGTGTAACTGTCAGCAAATCCCCAGGCAAACATCGTACCACATCAAAACTGAAAGAATTGCAGATGCTGTAAGCCAGAAACAAAAGCAAAAGTTGCAGGAAAAGCTCAGCAAGTCTGGCAGCATCTGTGAAGAGAAATCAAAGTTCAGAACAGTTCTGAGGAAGGTTCACTGGACCTGAAACATTAACTTTGATTTCTCTTCACAGATGCTGCCAGCTGAGCTTCTGCAGCAACTTCTGCTATTGTACGAGATGAACATTGCACAACATAGGGCTGCACAGTGGCTCAGTGGTTAGCACTGCTGCCTCAGAGCACCAGGTTCAGTTCCAGCCTCAGGCGACTGTCTGTGTGGAGTTTGCACATTCTCCCTGTGTCTGTGTGGGTGTCCTCTGGGTACTCTGGCTTCCTCCCACAGTCCAAAGATGTGCTGGTCAGGTGAATTGCCCCAAGTGTTAGGTGCTTCAGTCAGAGGGAAATGGATCTGGCTGGGTTACTCTTCGGATGGTCAGTGTGGACTGGTTGGGCTGAAGGGCCTGTTTCCACACTGTAGGGTATCTAATCAACATAAGGACTGATGTCAGCAATCTCTCCAGGTGAACCTTGGTGCAAGTATCAACAGAACGTTCCAAACCAGTTTCGAATGCTATTCCAAGGAATAGACAGATACTGATAAGGAATGGGGGAAACAGTGCCAGGCTTGGATAAGATTAAGCAATCCCTGACTCAGTGAATGGGAGATCAACTTGTTTTGTATGTTTGTGTGAAACAGATTTGAATGTGGATAATGAGATGCCTATATGACCTGAAATGCTCGAAAGATGCTGCATTTTCTGTATTCCTCAGAACTATTCTAACCAGTCGAGAGAATATGCTCCCTGCATTTACTCAATCAATTGATCATAAATTTGTGCTCAGAATCCTGCGGTCAGTTTTTCGAAATTGCCACAAGAATGGAGTTAAATTTGTGAACCTGTAATCCACTGGAATCAATTCCAGAACCGAGGGATTTTTGGAAAATGTTCAGCTCTCAAAAATAACATAAATAGGACAATTATATTTTATCGTTATGCTTTAAATCCTTAACTTGACATTTATTAGAAGTTCGAAGCATTCTGAATAATAAACTTGACATACCTGCGCATACGCTTCTTCCTCCACTGTAAGGGAAAAGGAAAGATTAGCATGTGTGTTTGAATTCATTCATGAGATGTAGGTAATGTTGGCTGGTCCAGTATTCATTGCCCATCCCAAAACTCCAGAGCATTCCTGTGTATTGAAACATTCTCCCTGTCATCACTGTCCCACCTCTGGAGCCTACAATTCTATAACTAGAATCTGAGAGAAGACTTTACAAAGAAAACAGGGAATGCTGGAAAAACTCAACCAGTCTGGCAGCATCTGTGGAGAGAGAAACAGAGTTAATATTTCAAGGCAAAAATTTATGACAGCTAAGCATTGGTAATTGAAATGCTTACATATGTAGAATTATAGCCAAACTTGGCATCATTCTTGCACCAAAGCTCATCACCGAGAATAAATTTCCACTTATCCAAGACTCCAGAGCATTCCTGTTGATGAAGCTCAAGATTCAGTATGCCACTTACTGTACTGATAATGCTGTGCTTCAAGTACCATGCACCGAAGCTGTACTGATATCAGGTCACAGTCCCTCGTGGAATCTTGTTATGGAAGATTTAACAATGTACACCTTGGAGTGTACTTCTCTGCAAGGCACATTGATTCATGTGTGAGCAAAAACTTCAAAACAGTGTTAATGTTCCCTCTAATCAATACTGCTTTCTTAATTTGTTTTTGAACACTTAATACCCTTGGATATTAAGCACGCGGTCCTTGCTATTTTTAAATGACATTATTGCTACTATACAGTACATTGTGTTTTCATGCTGCTACTCTGCTTGGAGCTCACTAACTTAATATTGGAGAAATATAAGGAGCTGGAGTCTGGCAAATCCCCAAGGCCTTATATGGTGCATTCCCAAATCCGAGGAAGAGAACTAGCTGCAGAGAGTATGGACATGCGAGCTGACGTTTTTCACAAATGAAGTTCTGCAAGGATCAGTGTTGGTGTCTCAGATGTTTACAATCTCTGATCATGCTTAGACAAAGAAGCAGAAAGCACTGTGTCTAAGTTTGATCATGATGCAAAGCCAGATGGGAATGAAAATTGTGAGGGCAACGCAAAGGGGATGCAAAGAGTTGTACACAGGGTAGGGGAGATGACAGATGGCAAATCATCTGGGGAAGTGTAAAGTATTCACTTTGGTTATAAGACTAGAAATACAATACCTTGTTAAAAATGTATGAAACTTTAAATGTTGATCGTCAGAGGGGATTGGAGTACAGGAATACTGTAAAGAGATATTGTTACAATTATATGAGGCTTTGGTGAGACTACACCTGGAATAATGTCTGCAGTTCTGATCAGTGTTATAGGAAAGATTACATTGAGGCTGTTAGAGTGTTGTTGATTCAGGATGATCAAGGGTTGATCTTAACTTTGGAAATCCAGAGATTGAAAAATTTTGAGCTGTTTGTAGCAGAGCTTTCAGCAGTCAGAAGCAAACGTGGTTTCTCTCCGAGAGAAGCAGTTAAAGAAAAGCATAGTTACCTTAGTGGAAAGCTTTAGCAAATGCAACTTTCAGACCAGGAGTGTTTGGTTCGAAGTATATGGGTTATTTAAAAACTGAGAAAGCCTAAGCTCTCAGTTTTGTGAATATTCATGCTGGAGAGCTTCACAGGAAAGAACTGGAGCAAATCAAC
>NC_057752.1:15403610-15444189 GCF_004010195.1 Chiloscyllium plagiosum
CTTAGTCTGGGTCACGGCATAAATCGCGGTGTTTGTGCAGCAACTGAGCAGCTGCATGATGAAGCTTATTTTCATCACAAAGCGATGGAGAGTTACAAGGATATACGCAATAAATACATCCATCTGCATACAGAATATACCATTCACGTTGACCAGAACAGGATGAAATTGGCCGAGATCACAAATAGTAAAGTGATGGATATCCCCAATTAGTGTGAGGCCAGAGCCTCCTGCGGATTTTGCTGGTCACGAAAATTGGTCTGACTGTGAAAACATTGAGCAGTACAATCAGGAGAAATGGGAGAACTGTGGTTGGAAGGTGGTGGAAGTTCTCGATTGTGACCCAGACACGGGAGTATCGGACATGGTATCGTACCCAAAAAATAGGGCATTCTTCTGATAATACATACGCATGAGCATAAAATACCAGAAAATATTCTTGTAACAGCTCAGCACAGTCACTGTTTCCAGGACCACAGCCGCCGTTCTCTCACTGCAATATTTACTGATCAGCTTCTGGCAGCATATAGCCACAAACCAATCAAAGGTGAAAGTGACGGTGAACCAGTCAGAACAGTAAGTGACTTTATTAAGCTGGACGGCGTGGATATTGCACACGGGATGGACATCAGGAAATAAAACTGTTCATCATAAACAATATCAGTATCAGATCGAGGATTATGATCAGTAGATCTGCCACTGTCATGGCCCTCGGTAACGTCTGACACAGGCGGGTAGTTCAAAGTTTTTATAAAGCAGTACGTAGATCGTAACTACGTTAGTGTGAGGAAGGAAAACAAGCACATTATATATCAGCCTGAAGGCATGGTGACCAGTTTGATTGTGGACCCAGAGAGATGATAAACGTCATTCCGTGTTGAAACAGCATAATTGGAGCTGAAATAAAAATGTGGTAATTTCTGAATTACTGACAAAAAATCCGCCGTAATTCAAAAGAAACCTTCCCCCACCCCACAAACACAGAGAGAAACATCCATAAGAACAAAACAGTTCTCGAAGATTCCCGCACGCTCGATCACTCGAGAGCAGACACCAATCACTTCCTTTCAGCTCCGAATAAAGAGGGTGAAAACGTTGCTGTCCTGAATGATTCGCTCCCAATTCTTTGAAGACAAATGGAAGTTGAAAATGTCTGTCTTTTCGGCTAAATTGTGGTTGACCTTCTGTCGTGCAAAAAATGTAAATGCTGGAAAAATGTATGCACCCCTTTAACTGCCTGGAGATACCTCTGAACAGTGGCGCCTTCTCCCTGGAATAGGAAATCTTCTCTCGGTATCCTACTTTCTATTCAATTCACTGACGCCGGCCGTTCACAAATAAAGTTATGGACTCTTCCAGGTAATGTTGGGTATAGAATGATCCTGAGAATGTCGGTCCCGCAAGATTGCAGGGAATGTCGGTAATCGAATGATAATCAAAAAGACCCACATCACAAAGGCCATTCTGTACAATAAATTTGGTACGATTCACTGAGCGTCACGGTGGGAATCTCTCCCCAAACTTAGCTCAACTAGCATTATGTACAAAAATAAAACAAGAAATCTCAGCAATACCTTGATCGTGTGATCATAAAACCTCTTTTATGATCACACAGATATCAACGCTAATTCGGAGATCTCCGCCGCCTGTTTTTCAGTTGTCTGTAACATGCCTATCTGTAAAAACTTCTGCATGTTCAGTTCCCTATAGTCATATCTTTCTAATGATATTACAATCGTATAAATTTATGTCAATCCACACATTGAATTCCTCAGCTGTTTTTGTGATTGCAACACACATTCAGAGAGTGTCTTTAATTTAGCTTTTGAACTCATTGTTCCCTGCAACATTGTCACCTTTATTCCTCATATTGACCTGTCAGTAAACATGCTGACATCGTCATACTCATAGGATCAGACCAGATGGGCAATTTTCCATGAAGCACCTCACCAACCCGAGGTATATCCTGTCACACTGACAGGACAGACCCATCACTGGTGGCGGCAACATACTACGCAGTCAGGAAAGGAGTTTCCGAGAGTTTCCCAACATAGTATCCAGAACACAATAAATCTCATGGAAACAGTTCAAAGACGGTCAAGTAAATGTCCTGATGATGTACATCTACTGCCATCCAAACAACACCTCAGTGATAATACAGATACTCTCGAAGTTGAAAATAAATCAGAGGAAGCACTGAGAATGACAAGGACACAGAACGTACTCTGGGTGTGGGACTTCAATGCCCATCACCAAGAGTGTTTCCACAGGCCCACCACGAAATGAGCAGGGCGAGGCCTCAAATACGCAGCAGCTATCCCGTGGTAATTGATGGGAGAACCAAAAAAAGGAAACATGCTCACCAAACGACTTGCCACAGATGGATCTGTTCCTAACAATATCTGTCGGAGTACCCAGCACACAATCCTGGAGGAGGTAAAACCTCGTCCTAATATTGAAGGTGCCATCGATTGTGAAATGTGGCACTAACTTCAATGAAATAGGACATACCTCTGAAGGAACCAGCAAATGGAATCTCATGAAGCATTGTGGGTCAAAAGCAGCTGCAGCATCAATGCTCAATCACAAAACCAGAAGTGAGCTGTTCACTCATGGTTCCAAAATGTTGAGCACCATTCACATATATTGAAACAATCTACTCAGTCCATTAAAAAAATTAAACAGTAAGAGAATGGGGCCATTCAATTTTTTGAGCCTGTTACTAAACAATTAGAGCAGTTTTAAATTCTTTCTTGGGAACATTCAAAATGGAAGGAACATTCAGATTCTCAAAGCTGCCAAATAGGAATCGAGGTGGTTACTGACCCAGAAGCAGGGATAAATTAGGGATAATTTTCTCTGCATTAATTTCCCTGAAATTGACGATTGCAGTGACACAGCGACCAATGCTGGGTGCTCAACTGTTTGCAACTCTATGAACAATTTAGATAAAAGTAACAAATGTATTCTAACTGCATTTGTAGATTACACTAACATAGGCAGGAAACTAATTTACCAAGAGAAGGTCGGTAGTTTGAAAATGGATAAGCAAAGGGCAAGAGTCTGGCAGAGAGCATTTAATGAAGGTAACTACGAATATTTTTTAGGGAACATTGAAGGAAGTATGTTACTGAAATTGAGAGAGATTGTAGGACTACGTAGTACAGTGTGTACTGATGGGGCTCATTCTGATCGTTTCAGACATCTGAAGTGTTGCTCCATCTCCCTGATGGTCTGCCCCCGGATGTTTCCAGTTGTACCATTGCTCGAAGTACACATGGGGTACTTTAATGTGATTGTTTGATGTTGGGAAATGGTTTGGTAGAGGGTTTTTTTAAGCCGTGTATTAAGAGGACGACCTTTATCTGAGATGCTATCTTTTCTTTGTGTAGACACGAAGACGACGGGAATGTCTGATTGCTTCTGAATGAAGAGACTGTGCCTGCAGCCAGGTCAGTGGGTACTCACCAATATGATATACCGTGCATGCTCACACTGCAACATTAATTGAATGAGAGTTCAATCACAAGAATTAGAAGATAAAACGAGTGCATTGCTAGATGAGCTGAAATGATCAGTTGTGTTATTTTTGCAATCTACCTGACAGACCGAGCCCCGACAACAGAAACCCAGATGATCTAAATGTTCGGGAAAGCGCACACAGTAGATCAGGTACGTATACTGCTCAGTATAACCCAGAAAACTGTCCAGATTGGAACATTGTGCAGACCACACAAGCACATCGATCTGAAAAGCTGGACTCGGTGTTTGTCCAGGATTGGAAGCAGTGCAAAGCACCCCAGTTCATTGCTCAGTAACACTTCTTTCCATCACGCCCAGATTGGGAAATCTTGCAGCCCATGCTGGAAGTGACAATATTTGAAGCCACATCCATTTACAGCTCCATATCTCAATTGTGTCATGACAAGGGGTGTTGTGGGTGTGAGAATACTGCCAGAGAGAGTGGTGGGACAATCAATTCATCAACAAATGGGAAGGTTTTCGGATATAGACAGAGGTGGAGAGATTGAGAGGCAATGTCATGAAAGGTTTTGTTCACAGGTTTCAGGTCGACATTTAAATAGCATCTTGGAACGTATGTTGGTATTTCCAGAAATGATGGGTGAACGGGGTATTGGTATGGGTTCAGATGATGGAGACTATTTGCGCATTTGTTCTGCAGATTTGTAGCGGGGAGTGAGGTTAGCAGCGTCTTCGACTCCCCGAGCTGAATCTAACAATAATTTGTCTCAGTGTCAGTTTCAATGTGTTTGCCAGAGGATTGGCTGCATGAGGTCAAGCTAGTTTTACAGGGAAGCATTTTGGATGAGTTTGATTGAATTTCACTGAACTTCCTTTCCATTGGAATATTTTTTTTGGATTTTTTTTCCGAATTATCAGTGAGCATGGATTTACTGGAGAGTCAATGCTAATGTTGGACCTGTTTGAAGGGCTGAATGGTGTATATGTGCTTCTCATTGCTATGTCCAAGTGTTTGAAACATGGTGGTGATTTGGTTTGGTGTTAGAATACTGTACAGATGCAGACGAATTTCCAATTCAGCCACTCAGGGTCGTTGCACTGAGAGATGTGGAGACCAGTCTGCCATTCTAAGGGGTTACCCAGGAATAAAATAAAGTCATTCAGCCTTTTGTGTAATTACACAGCACAGGAGAAGTCAATTCAACCCTGCTTGGCTGCTAAATCAGGAAAACGCAACTTTTATAAGTTAACAGGAAATTCAGAGTAGAGATTAACGTTTATTTTCAGGTGTAAAGTAATAACTGAGGACTGCCTCTGGAATCACTCTGAGGTCATAAATGATTGTAGTCTACATTAATGTGTTACAGCTTCTCGCACAAAGGAAACGAAAGGAAGTGACCAAAGATTATTTTTGCAGATGACATGAAAATTGGTGGAGTTGTGGATAATGAGGAAGGATACCAAAGTTTGCAGCAGGATACAGATCAGCTGGAAGATGGGCACAGAAATTGCAAATTGAGTTTAATCTGGGCAAATGTGAGATGATGTCAATTCGAAGAAGAAAGTTAGTATCCTGATGAACATTAATATACGGAAGAATCATAGTGCAAGTCCTTAACTCCCTGAAAATGGCAATGGAAGTGGATAAGATGGGAAAGATATCAAATGGAATACTTGCCTTCATCCGTCACAGCATTGAGTATAGAGCATGTGATGTTGTAATTGTATGATTTTGTTTTTTGGCCACATTTGGAGTACTGTGTGCAGTTCTCAACACCACACGATAGGAAGAATGTGGAGGCTTTGGAGACGGTTCAAAAGAGGATCTGCAGCATATTACCTGTGTGAGGCGGCTTAAGTGTGTATGCGCTATAAGGGGAAATTGGAAAAACTTGGCTTGGTTTTCCAGAGTGTCAGAGGCTGAGGTGGGTACAGGTACAGTAATACATTATTAGGAGTGGCATAGACAATGTAGATAGTCGAAAAGTCTTTTCCAATGTACAAGTGTCAAATACTGGAGCACATAGGTTTTAGGTGAGAAACATAAAGTTTAAACCAGATGTGTGAGGTAAGTCTTTTTTACATAGAGTGGAAGCCACTGTTGGAAATTTCAGAAGCAGAAATGGTTGCAAAGTTTTTAAGTGTCATTGGACAGCGACATGAAGAGGTAGAGAATAGGGAGATATATACAGGCAGATGATATGAGTTGCGAATAGCATCATGGTCGCCACAGCCATGCTGGGCCAAAGGGTCTATTGCTGTGCTGTGCTGTTCTGTTTCCCAACTTCCCAGCATTAACCATGTCAAAGCCCCTCAGAATATTGGATATTTCATTTAATTTCTCTCTCATTCTTCTCCACTCTAGTGGGTTTAACCTCAATCAACCCAGCTCTTCTCATTAAAAAAATCCCTGTATTCCCAGAATCTGCTGAGTAAACCTTCTCTGACCTGCCTCCAATGCTAGAATATATTTCCTTAGGGCACTCACACTGTTCATAATATTCTACATGTGGTCTGATTCGTACCTTGCATCGTTTTATCAAGACCTCCCTATTTGTAGACTCCATTCCCTTTGGAATAAATGCCAACATTTGATTTGACTACTCAATTACCTGCTGACTCGGTACCCTTTTCAGATTGATGCACAGGGATTCGCAAAAACCCTTTGTGCAGTCAGTCTGAAACCAAATAGTATTAGGCTGACAGTAAGTCGGGAACGTGCTGGAGTGCAACATATTGTTTCTAAAAATAAACAATAACTGGAGCATTAGAAACAATGGAGACACATTGTATAAAAGAAAATTTGTTTCAAAGCATGATGGATTTGATTCTTTGGCGTGAATATAAATGATAGAACGCATAAGGATGGGGGAAAGGCGTGATGTTTTGGGAAATGGTTTATTTAAAGTTTCATAAGGCTTTAGATAAGTTTCAATAAGGGCTAAAGTTTAATTCGGGAGAGAAAAGGGTCTCTTAAAGATCAACGGCGTCGTCTGCATATGCAACCAGAGGAGATGGTTGAGATATTAAATAAAAAGTTCATTTTAATATTAACTGACATGGAAAGACATGGAAACTCGGGAACTTGGGGAAACAAATCTTGATGTCTTAGAAAGAATGCACAACAGTGACGAATGAAGATAGATCAATCCTCAGTAGGTTCATTAGGTCTGCCTCAGGATATTGTGTGAAGCTCGGGAAGAGATTGTCGGGTCCCTTACAGAGATATTTGCTTTAATAACAGACAGGGTGGCGTGATGGAAGACTGTCAGGTGGCTAATATTGTTCCATCATTTGAGGGTTGCAGGGAAAAGCCAGGAAACTACAGATCAGTGAAACCAGTGATGGGTAAGTTGTTGGAGGAGATTCTGAGAGAAAGTACCTACGTGCAACAGGAAAGGCAAAGGCTTATTAGAGACAGTCAGCATGGCTTTTCTGAGGGAAAAATCGTGTCTCACAAAAGCCAAGCGATAGGTGAAGAAAGAGCGCTCAACGTTTTCTACATGGACTTAAACAAAGCATTTGACACAATTCCGAGGGATGTAGAACATCTAGTCAAGAGGGAAGATGATGCTTACTTCTGTTTGAGGGAGCATGGATCAGAGAGTACTCTGGAGGGTTACATGGGACAGCATGGCAACTCATTGGTTAGCACGGCTGCCTCACGCAACCTGCGTTCAATTACAGCCACGGGCAACTATCTGTGTGGAGTTTACACATCCTTCCCGTGTCTGCGTGGGTTTCGTCTGTGTGTTCCAGTTTCGTCCCACATTCCAAAGAGGTGCAGGTTAGGTGAATCGGCCATGCTAAATTTCCCGCAGTGGTGAAGGATATGTAGATTCCGGGCATTAAGTCAGGGGAAGTGTCGAGCAATGGGATGAACGGGTCTGGGTGGATACTTTTTGGAGGGTTAATATGGAGTTATTGGACCAAATGGCCTGTTTCCACTCTGGAGGGATTCTATGAAGGTAGCCAGAAAAGAACTGAAGAATGGATTTAGGAGAGCTGGAAGGAGGCATGAAATACCTTCGGTGGGTAGGATTAAGGCAATCTGCATGACATTCTACACTTACGTGAATGACAAGAGGATGGCCAGAGTGAGGGTAGGGGCAATCAGGGATAGTAGAGGGTACTTGTGCCTGGAGTAGGAGGAGATTGAGGTGGTCCTTAATGAATACCTTGCTTCAGTATTCACTAGTTAAGGAGGTCTTGTTTTTTGTGAGGACAACGTGAAGCAGATTGACAGTAACGAACAGATTGATGTTAAGAAGGAGGATGTTCTAAAAATTGTGAAAACGATAAGGAGTGATTGCTCCCTTGGGCCAGACGAGACGTACCTGACGTTACTACTGGAAGCGAGAGAGGAGATTGCTGTGTCTTTGACGATGATCATTGCGTCCTCACTGTCCATTGGAGTCATAGCAGATGACTGGAGGGTGGCAAATGTCATTCCCTTGTTCAAGAAAGGGAATCGAGAAAATCCTCGGAATTATAGATCAGTCAGTCTTGTGTCTGCGCTGTGCAGTTTAATGGGGAGGACTATGAGAGACAGAACTTTTGATTACTTGGAAAACGATTGTTTGATTAGAGATAGTCGGCGTGGCTTTGTAAAAGGCAGGTCACGCTTAATAAATCTTACTGAATTATTTGAGAATGTGACAAAACATGTTGATGAATGTAGTGCAGTTGATGTAGTGTATACGGATTTTAGCAAGGCACTTGGTAAGGTTATGGTAGGCTCCTTCAGAAAGCACGGAGGCATGTGTGACAGGGAACCCTGTCTGTCTGCATACAGAATTAGCTGTCCCTCAGAAGACAAAGGGTGATAGTAGATGAAAGGCATTCAGCCTGAAGCTCAGTGACCAACGATATTCCACAATGATTGGTTCTGGGAAGTACACACTTTGTAATTGGATGCTGGAACGGGACATTGACAGG
Organism: Chiloscyllium plagiosum; assembly: GCF_004010195.1. NCBI lineage: Eukaryota > Metazoa > Chordata > Chondrichthyes > Orectolobiformes > Hemiscylliidae > Chiloscyllium > Chiloscyllium plagiosum. Next base: position 15,412,032 of record NC_057752.1, read on the forward strand.
ATGCAGAACTGGGCTGAGAAGTGACAAATGTAGTTCAATTGTGAAGTGGCTCATGTTGAAAGTTTGAATTTGAATGCAGAATACAGGATTAAAGACAGGATACTCGGCAGTGTGGAGAAACCGCGATGTTGGTGTCCATGTCAATAGAGCCTTCAACGTTGCCACCCAAACTGATCGGGTTGTTCTGAAGGCATATAGTGCATTGGCATTCATTCGCAGGGTGATTGAGTTGAAGTACCATGGGGTTTTGCTGCAGCTCTTTGAGCCCTGGTTCGATCACACTTGGAAAACTTTGTTCAGTTTTGGTCCCCTCATTACAACAAGGATGTGCAAGCTTCACAGAGTGTAAAGAGGAGATTTACCAGCATGCTGCCTAGACTGGAGGTCTCTTCTTATGAAGCAAGTTTGAGGGATCCAAGGATTTTCTCATTGGAGCGAAGAAGGTTGAGGGGCGACTTAATAGAGTTGAACAAGATCCTGAGAGATATAGATAGAGTGAATAGACAGAGACATTTTCCCGTGGCAGAAATGGCCCAGCGAGGTGCCAATAACGAGATTGGAGGAAGGTTTCAGGGAGATTTCAGAGTTCGGTACGTTACACAGAGAGTGGTGTGTGGTGTGCACTGCCAGCGCTGGAAATAGAGCCAGATATGTTTGGGAAATTTAAGCGACTCTTGGCTAGGTACATGGATGCAAGTAACATGAAGGGTCTGTGGGTTAGTTTGATTTTAGAGTAGGTTAAAAGGTTGACATGACGTCAAAGTTCAAAGGGTCTGTATTGTGCTGTTCTATGTTCTGTTTTGTAGGTTCCATATGGTGGACACTGTAATAAGTTCAGATCAATTTAAAAAAATATGGCATATAAGAGGAGATTGTATCTGGGTACAAAATTGGTTTGATGTGAGGAGACAGAGGGTGTTGGGAGACAACTTGTTTTATCTGTCTGGAGGATGTGACCAGCGGTGCAGTCCGCACGCTGTTGTTTGTCATTTGGGTAAAGTACTAGATTGGATTGAAAATTGTTTGGCTAATAGGAAACAAAGGGTAGTGATAAACGGCTCCATTTCAGAATGGCAGTCAGTGACCAGTGGGGTACCGCAGGGATCTGTGCTGGGACCGCAGCTTTTTACAATACATGTTAATGATATAGAAGATGGTATCAGCAATAACATTAGCAAATTTGCTGATGATACAAAGCTGGGTGGCAGGGTGAAATGTGATGAGGATGTTAGGAGATTACAGGGTGACCTGGACAAGTTAAGTAGCAAAGAGGTGCTTCTGCAGCTGTACAGGGCCCTGGTGAGACCACCCCTGGAGTACTGTGTGCAGTTCTGGTCTCCAAATGTGAGAAAAGACATTCTGGCTATTGAGGGAGTGCAGCGTAGATTCACGAGGTCAATTCCTGGAATGGCAGGATTACCTTACACTGAAAGACTGAAGCGTCTGGGCTTGTATACCCTTGAGTTTCGAAGACTGAGAGGGATCTGATTGAGATGTATAAGATTGTGAAAGGATTGGACACTCTGGCAGTAGGAAACATATTTCCACTGATGGGTGAGTGCCGAACCAGAGGACACATAAGTTTGTGGGTGACACTGAAATCGGTGGTATCGTGGACAGTGAATAAAGTTATCTATGAAAGAACATGATTAACTGTATTGTTTGGAATCGTACGCTGAAGAATAGCAGATAGAGTGGAATAAGATAAATGCGAGGAATTGCATTTTGGTAAGACAAACCATGGCGGGACTTGTTCAGATCATGTTAGGGAAATGGGTAATGTTGAAATCAAACAGGAGAAGGTGAGGACTGGAGATGCTGCAGATCAGAGTCGAGAGTGTTGTGCAGGAAAAACACAGCTGGTCAGTAGCGGGAGAATAGATGCTTCAGGCTTACAACCTTCATTAGTAATGAGATGATGATGTGCCGCCATGTGCCGCCATCTAATCTCCCTGCCTTCAGCCCTACATCAGCTCAGGCCACACTCTCCCGCTCATTCTTGATGACGGGTTTAAAAAAGAAACGTCGATTCTCCTGCTCCTTGAATGCTGCCTGACCTGCTGCGCTTTTCCAGCACCATAGTCTCGAACCTGTGCAGCGTTGTCAAACAGACCACTCGGAATACAGGTGCATGCATCTTTGAAAGTGGCGTCACACGTAGACAGGGTGGTGAAGCAGGTATTTGGGAGATTTGCCTTCATTAGTCTGAGTATTGAGAGTAGGATTTGGGATGCTGTCTTATGGTTGTACAAGACATCGGTAGGCCCACCATTAAAACGTTGTTCATCAGTAAGAAGAACTCATCTGGTTGACTTACGTCCTTTAGGGAGGGGACATCTAACATTCTAACCTGGCCTGGCTCACACATGACTCCAGACCCACAGCAATATGGCTGGCTCTGAGCTGCTCTCTGGGTAATTAGCAGTGGGGTACGGAATGTTGGTCCAATCAGTGACATCCTCATCCCAATGAATGAAAAAATAATTATACACTTTTACATCCCTATCTCTGCAAACACCTTCAGCTGCACCAATCCGTATTGGCTTTGCCACACTGTTCAAACCGTATGCACTCTCTGTAATACTCTCGCCACCTCCAGTATCTTCAATTCTCCTGTTCTGATCGTGTCACTTCAAACATGATAAAGATTCCCTTCCTCCTTTGAAATCCATTTATCACTCACTTAAAAACACTCTTTAGCTTCAGAATTATTAGTAAAGTTTGGTGATCTTGTCACCCACAAAAGCTAATATGTTCCATTTTGTCTTGAGTGAGCTACTGATGGGAGTTTCTTGCTGAGGTTTTGTCCGTTTCAATCGAATGTCCTTTTGCTGAGTATTTCACACAGTTCATTCAAATATTTTCCACTGTTCATTCACAGACAAACATTTCAGTCTGTTTGTCCTGTTTACCTTGGTCAGTACTCCTCTCAAACTCATATAATTTGCTATTTTTGTACCTAGTTGTAGATAGTCCTTTATGGGATTGACTTTAAAACTTTATATTCCTTTAAACTGGACTTTATCACAAATTCCCAGTGGATCTCTCCATGTGACATTACTCATTTACTCAGCTTTATCGCACAACCGTCGATCTGTGACAGTTGCATCCCTAGCCGATTGCACAACCTGTTATTCAAAGAAACGCGAGCAAAAACATTACCTTATCTCCTCTTCGAATTGCCAGGGTAATTGTCCCAGAACGTTTCGGGCATAAGCCCTTCTTCAGGAATGATTGAGTGCAGTTTGTTTCATTGAATGAATGTGTGCAGTTTGATCCAATGAATGAATACCTTATCTCCTCTTCGAATTGCCAGGGTAATTGTCCCAGATTCTGCGAATATTGAAGTTTCTCAAGAAATATCACAATGTTTTTGTTAAAAATTCCAAGGAATTCCTGTTTAATGCAGTGATGAGCAATGAATTGCTGCTAGGTGGCCTCAAACTGTTCTGCTGCGCGTGTCTTTGGCAATTTGTAGCAAGGATTTATATTCATAATCATTGCTTCATGAAGCCAAATGTTTTCTCAGTAGTGCCTTTGTTATCCATGGCTGCAAGGATTACCCATCCTGCTTTCCCATTCTGCCTGAATCTCTGCAGGTCTGTGTACCATTGAATATTTATGTTTCAACATTTGTTCACCATGGAACCATGTCTCTCTGGTGTCAAAATCTCATTTATCACTGTGTCACAAATCCATCTACCGAATTGCAGACACTTTGTCTACTCCAAAAAAAGACATCATTTACTCTTTCGCAGAAATTCCTTTCACAAATCTATTCGCTGTTGTGTAGTTTCAGTTAAACTCTGTCCCTTCCTGTTCCTTTCTGCTTGTTTTCTAGCAGATTCCCATGCCACTCCCATGCTTCCCTTTTCTTGTTGAATTTGGAAAGTTCCTTTCACCTGCACCCGGTCCCTGCAACCTCCCTGTCAGTGTAAAGCCCTGTCCATAAACCTACCTACATGACTGACTAGGACACTGGTCCCAGCATGGTCCCAGTGGGGCCATCCTAATGGATTTTTCAAAATCACATTTGGGACGTGAGTGTACTTGGTTAACCAGCATTTCTTGCCCAGCCCTAGCTGGCCTTGAACTGAGTAGCTTGCTCGGCCATTTCAGAGGTAATTGAGAAGCAAGCACTTTTCTGTGGGTATGTCGTGCAGACCATGTGAGGATGACAGAGCTCCTTCTCTAAAGGACACATGTTTGAGTTGTTTTAACATCAGCAATCTTTTTATATTTCTATGTGTGCTGTTAAATACTATTTTTAAAATTATTGATTTAAAAGTGGGCGGCACAGTGGCACAATGGTTGGCACTGCTGCCTCACAGCGCCGGAGACCCGGGTTCAATTCCCGCCTCAGGCAACTGACTGTGTGGAGTTTGCACATTCTTCTCGTGTCTGTGTGGGTTTCCTCCGGGTGCTCTGGTTTCCTCCCACAGTCCAAAGATGTGCAGGTCAGGTGAATTAGCCATGCTGAATTGCCCGTAGTGTTAGGTAAAGGGGTAAATGTATGGGTGGGTTGCGCATTTGGCGGGTCAGTGTGGACTTGTTGGGCTGAAGGGCCTGGTTCCACACTGTAAGTAATCTAATCTAAAATTCCACCATTTCTGACGGTGGAATTCAAAGCTGTGTTACCTGAACATGAGTTGAGGTTTTGGATACATGCTCTGGACTTATTCGCGCTCGGCTATCACTTTGCCTGTTCAAAGTTTTCTCATTCCTGAGCACTGATACCAGTGCGCCATGAAGCAAAACCCGTTCTTCCGGCACAATTCTTTGATCCCGAAATCTTCCTGCACTTTGGTATTATCATTCAATGTCTTTCCATATAATATCCCTCACCGTGTGGGTCTGATTGCTGCCTCTGTCAGCGTCTCTCGTTCTTGCAGCTATTCTAGATCCTGAGCCGCCAGAATTCTCCACTCCAGACAGACGAAGCAGCAGAGAACAGGAAAGAAGACTGGGATTTTCAAGATCTCTGTGGTACTAAACGCCATTTTCCATGTGTAGCTCTCACTGCATCAGTCTAATTTTCCATTTTGTCCATTTCTCCATCACCCGAAGGTTTTCAGGAAGTTCCTGACTCAATAGACATCCTAACTGCTGGATGCCTCGTTGGTTCCATCATTTAAAATATTTGGTGAGCCAGAGAGACAAAGGTAAGAGACATCAACATTCTTCAATAAATACTGCAGCGAGGTAAGATCACTCACAGTGAACAGAGTAGAGAATAATGAAAGCGCGACAAACATCAGCTAAGAAGACATGGCATAGATACAATGCTGTATGGGGGAGAACAGTACAGACATACCCCAGGCTCAATCACTATCGCTACTTTAAGTTATGTTGCACGAAAACAGCATCGGGAGTTCATAGTTATCAATCGAGGCTTGTGCTGTCTGAGCGCGCATCAGCACAACAGACGTGAAAGCAGGCCTCCCACGAGAAGTTGGTAATGCTATCTGGGATCTTTCTGCTCTGTGTTCTCACTCCAACACCATATCTGTGACATGTCTTGTGGAACAGTGTCTTCATAATATTTTAATATATGACAGTTACTGTCACCATAAACTTTTCCTTTCTCAGAAGCCCTCCACATATTTGAAACATACTCCATTCCAGAGTAACATTCCTATCGTTGTCACTTGCTTCAGTCTCAACAACATGCCTTATCCCAGTAGTCTCCACGTCCAACAATTGGAGACAGAGTCATACAGAACAGAAACAGAAAAATCGTTTGAAGTAATCCACACTGTCCGCATTTCCTGAACGAGTTGCATTTGCCTGCGTTTGTCCCAAATCCCTTCAAACCTTCTCCTGTCCTTGTATCTGTCCAAATATCTTTTCCATGTTGTGATTGCACATATCTCTACACTTCCCCTGGCAGCTCATTCAATACATGCACCATCCTCTGTGTGGAAAATATCCTCCTCCGATCCCTTTTAAGTCTTTCCTCTCTCTACTCATATTTATGCTCTCTACTCATATTTATGCTCTCTATTTTTGGACTTCACTACCCTGAGGTCAAGACATTGGCCATTCACCATACCCATACCCCTAATGGTTTAGTAAATCTTTGTAAGGTCACCCCTCAACCACTTACGCCCAATGAAAATATGAAGGACAACGATTTTAAAAAAAAGTTCTGCTCAGGTCCCTGCCACGACTTTGCCATAATGTTCTTGTCATACTTGTTCAGGAGCTCGGGCTTTCTCTACATTTGTGTTTTGGACCTCCAGCACCTTTCCTTCTCTAATGAGGACTTTTTTCCAGATATTGCTGTTTATTTTCCTTTGCTTCTTAGTTTTTGTCCACAGTAGGTTCTCACGTGAAATATTCATTTAGGATCTATTCCATCTCCTGCGGTTCCACACATGGATGATCTCATTGATCGTTGAGGGACCCTATTGTGTGTCCAGCTGCATTTTCGGAAATGTATCCGAGAGAATCCCTTCAGATTCTCCCTACATTTCTTTGTCAAAGCTGTACCATTCCCCGTTTTCCTTTCCAGCGTATCCAGCTTCTCCTTGTTTGTCAAACCCACCAGTATCATTAACATACTTCTCAATCTTTGCTCCATTTGCAGTTTCAGAAAATGCTTACTAAAGCAGGATGATAGGAATTCTACGAAGTACTCCAAATGGTGACCCAGCAGTGTTTTGTACAACATGATGTACCACCTCCTTTACTCACTGCTCTGATCCATGAGTGTAAGTGGGCAAAACGCTACTTCCACCACCCTGTCCACTTGTGATGCCACTTCCAAGAAACAATGCAACTTCAAGCCTTGGCATCGCTCTGTTCGACAATACTGCAGGCCCCTACCATTCACTATGTTTGTCTTCCCCGGTTTGTGTTTACAAAGTCCAACACCTGAATTAAATTATTTCGTTTATTCCTTGGCCCACTGGCCCATTTGATAAAGATTCCCATCTTACAACTGTATTATAAATCTAATTTTCGTATTCACAATGACTTCTATATTCTGAACCGAATCATTCATGGAAATGATGCACAAATGTGGATCCACCACTGGTCACAGGCCACCAGTCTGCAGAACAACTGTCGACCACCACTCTCTGTCTCCTACTGTCAAGCCAATTTTGTGTTCGTTTGGCTCGCTCTCCCTGACCCCATGTGATCGAACCTTACTAACCAGTGTACCATGCTAAACCCTGTCAAAGGTCTTGCAGAAGTCAGTATCGACAACGTCTACTGCGCTGCCTTCATCTATATTCTTGGTCACCGCTTCAGTAAACTCACTCAAGAGTGTGAGACAGTACTTTGTATGCAGAAAGCTGTACTGACTGTCCCTAATCAATCCTTGCCTTTCCAAATGCATATCACCCCTGTCCCACAGAATTATTTCCAACAACATACGCACAACTGACATCTCCGTGGCTATCAGTGATATAAATATCTTTTTCAGGCCCAACTGTCTCTTCCCTATCTTCCCCCAATATCCTGGGATATACTTGGTTTTGTCTATCTTTTATGCATTTTAAAAACTCCAGGACCTCTTGTTCTCTAATGCGAACTCATTTAAGGCATTACTACTTGTGTCCCTGACTTTCCCAGTCTTTCTCCACAGTAAGTTCTGATGTGAAATGTTAAGTTTGGATCTCTCCCCACACATGGATGGCACCAAAGCTATTTTAGGTGCGATATTCTGTCACTAGTCGTAGAACATAGAACATTACCACGCAGTTTAAGCCTTTCGACCTGTTGCACCGAACTGTGGAACCAGTCTTAAGCCCATCTAAACAGGATTATTCCATTCTCGTCCATATGCCTATTCAATGACCATTTAAATGCCCTGAAAACTGGTGAGTCTACGACTGTTGCAGGCAATGCGTTCCATGCCGTGACTACTCTCTGAGTAAAGAAACTACTTCTGACATATCTATCAGCCTCCCACTAATTAATCTTTTGTTGTCAATATTTATGTAGAATCTGTTTGGACTTTCCTGAACCTTATCTGCCAAAGCTTTCTCAGATCCTCTTTGGGCCCTCCTAAGATTCCCCTCTGAAGTGTATGACTGCACCTGCAATGTTCTTCAGGAGATTCACTTAATCCAGTTAGATATATTTGACATGAACCTCCTTTTTCTTCACCAGAACCTCAATATCCCCTGTCACCCAATATGAACCTTGTCCTTCTCACTACCAGGAATATGCTGGCCCGAAACACTCATTTTATCTCTCTTTTGAAAGCTTCGCACCTGCCAGGCATCCGTTACCAGCAAATAGCCTCCACGAATCAACTTTTGCAAGTTCTTAACTAATACCTTCTGGACTGGGGCAAGGTCAATTTTGATCTTTAAATTGTGGATCAGGCCTATTCTTTTCCATCACTATTTTCAAACTAATAGAACTCTGGTCACTATGTCAACGTACTCCCGCAAACCCCACCCCACCCCCCCACCACCACAAACGCTTTAGGCCCTTGCCCTACCTTGAATCCCAAGGGGAGGTCAGGTTTTACCTCTTTTTCGAGTCGAGCTATTTATATTTTGACTGAGAGAGTTTTCTTGCCAACACTTAACAAATTTCTCCCATCCAAGCCCTGAAACCTTCGGCAAACTGATTCGAGGTTTGGAAACTTAATATCCCCAACCATTACAACTCTATTATTCTGACAGATGTCTGAGATCGCCCGACATATTTGCTTCTCAATTTCCCGCTGACTATTGTTGGCTTATAGTACAGTCATATCAAAGTGATGACACATTCTTGTTTCTCAGTTCCAGTAATATAGCTTAACTGGGCCATCCCTACAAATGTCCTCTCTAAGTGCAGCTGTGATGTGTTCACTGATGAAAAACTCCAGTCATCCTCGTCACGTGCCTTCCCTTCTATCCTTCATGGAACATCTGTGCAATGGAACATTAAGCTGCCCGCCTTGGCCCTCCCTCAGCTGTGTTTCTGCAATTTCTGTGATATCCCAGTCCCATATTCCCATTCCCTCCATGCCATGAGTTCACCTGCCTTACCTATCAGGCCTTTTTCAACAAAATAATAGCAGATTAATTCATTAGCTTTGCCTCATTGCCTGCTGTGCTCATGCCTGCCTTGTGTATTTGAATTACTTTGTTGAAATTCTATCCCAGCGTCAAAGATCAGGTTGGAGCCTGAGACCATCCACTTCACTGTGCACAACACCCTCACCTTTCATGTCATCTGCAAACTTACTAATGATGCTTTCTGCTTTCACATCCTGGTCATTACTGTACATAATGAACAGCAATAGTTCGTGCATGGACTCTTGTGGTACACCCGCTAGTGAAAGAATTTCAAACACAAAAATCCCTGCACCGAATGTGGATCCACTTTGCCATATCACCTTGGATCCTATTGATCTTTTCGAGCATCCTTCAATGTGGGACCTTGTCAATGGCCTTAATGAAATCCATGTAAACCACATCACCTACACATCAATATCTTCCATCGTAATTTCAAAAAGATAAACAGGAAACTTCCTCTACCAAATCCGTGCTGATCATCACCAACTGTTTCTTGCCTTTCCAAGTATTTATTAACCCTGTCCTTCAGAATTCTTCTCCAATATTTATCCTTCGATTGGTGGGAGACTCTGCTGAAAATTTACCTGAATTATCCCTGCTGCAATTCTTGAACGAAGGAACCACATTAACAATCCTCCAATCATTCAACAGTTCACCTGTGGCCAGCAGGGTGTTACATATATCCACCAGAGCCCCAGCAATCTCCTCCCTTTTCTCCCGTGGCAGCCTGGGATACATTGCAGTGGACACTGGGGATTTCTTCACCTAATGCCTGAGAAAACATTTATTAATTCCACCTTACTGGTCTTATCATATTGATGAACTTAACAATCCTAACTGAAATCCACGTCGCTAATGTATTTCTCTTGCATGAATACAGATGAGAAGTATTCATTTAAGACATCAACTACTTGCTCTGGCTGCAAGCACACGTTGCTCCTTTGGTTTTGAAAAGGTCCCACTCTTATACTGGGAATACTCTTACTCTAACTGTACTTATAAAAATACTTTGTGGATTTTCCTTAACGGTATCTGCCAGGTATATTTCGTGACTATTGTTTTTCCCTCATTTTTGCACTCCCTTTGGACGCCATAATTTTGAAGGGCTTCATCTGTTTTGTTATGTTGTATTTTATTTGTTAAACCGACGATATCCCTTGATCAGTATTCGCTGAATTGTTGACTTTACTGTTCACTCGTCGGGGAATACACTGGTCGTGGATTCCCACTGTAACACTTTAACATACTCTCTCTTTTCGAATATGAACACAACTACAATCGTTTCTCCTAGTCTATGTTTTCCAGATACAGTCTAAAAATAGTGATACTGATAGGAGACTCAATTCTGACGGGGATAGATTGGAAACTCTGGCTGCAGAGGACACAACTGGATGATGAGCAGCCTCCCAGGTGCCAACGGCGACGATGTCTCTGAGCGTTTGTAGAACATTCTGAAGAGGGTGGACGAAGAGCGAGAGGACATTGTGCACGTTGGTATACATGAAACAAGTAGAAAGAGGAATGGACTACTGTGAAATGAGTATAGGGAGTTGGTAAGAATTTAAAAAGCTTCAAGTGTAGTGATTGCTGGTTACTAACGTTGCCACTTGTCAGTGAGGATAGAAATAGAAAGATAGAAAGATAAATAGAAAGATAGAAAAAATAGAAAGATAGAAGTAGAAAGCTATCGCTGAGGAGTTGGTACAGAGGGCGGGGTTTCCGTTCTTGGATCATTGGATCTCTTTTGGGTAGAGGTAAACTGTAAAGACGGACAGCTTGGAGCTATGCCAAAGGTGCAGCAGTATCCCTCGGGGTAGATTTGCCAGTGTTACCCCGGAGAGTTTAAGTTAGTTTAGCAGGTGGTTCAGACTCTGAAGAAGAGAGTGACCATCGAACAGTCGGGAGAGAATACTTTAGCCTTCGAGAACAAGGTTACTATTCAGGATATCCAGAGGCACAGCGAAGAAAGCTATAAGAGTCTGATTTAAAGTGCTTTTATTCCAATGCGTGATGCCATCATGGTAACGCAGACGAGTTCAGAGCATGGATTAATTTTGGGTATTGGAATATTATAGCCAAAACAGAAACATGGCAGTGAGAAGAGCAGGACTGGCAGCTCAATGTTCCAGTATACAGAAGCTTCAGGTGTGACAGATGTACAAGAAAGTGAGGAGGTGGAGTTTCTCTTTTGATAAGGGAGGACATAACAACAGTGCTTAGAGAGGATACTTTTAAGGGAGCTTTAAATGAGGCCATATGGTGAGAACTTAGAAAGAAGAAGGAGCTGGTCGATCTGTTGCGACTGTTTTATAGACCTCCAAACAGCCAGCGTATACCGGAGGAGTGTATATATAGAGATTGCAGATACCTATAGGATTAATATGGGCACATATTAATATGGTGGCACAGTGGTTAGCACTTCTATCAATTCACCTCTCATCCTTCTTCGCACCAATGAGAAAAATCATCGCTCCCTCAACCTCTCTTCATGCGACATGCCCCCCAGTCCAGGCAGCATTTATGTAAATCTCCTCTGCACCCTCTCTAAAGCTTCCACATCCTTCCTATAATGAGGCGACCAGAGCTGAATGCAATATTCCAAGTCTGGTCAAACTAGGGCTTTATAGAGCTGCAGCGTATCTTAACGGCCGTAAAATCAATCCTCCTGCAAACAGAAGCCAACATGCCATGCATAATATTAACGACACTATCAATCTGGGTGGCAACTATGATGGATTAATCGACGCGGACACTAAGATTCTTCTGTTCAGCCATACTGACAAGAATCCTGCCTTTAACCTTGTAACGTTATTTTATGCAGAATACTCCAATCTTAAACCGTCCCGATCTTGGTAACTCATTCCAGTCCCAACAACACTCATAACATGTGAAACCTCTTCAATTCCCAACCATCTTCCTTAACTCTGTAAACTCCTTTATTGCCATGAACACTCACAATTACTGAAGCCGCTTTTAGCCACTGCAATATGACTAATATCTGCAGAATCCACCAGTACTGTTATTCATCGGGATATCAGATTTTCATCATCCGCAGTTCTTTGTTTCATGTTAACCTGAATCACATTTGGGACAAAAATTGATCACTTCACAGCTGATGTCCAGTACGTTAAAGGAAAACCACCATTCTCTGGCCTGGTATCGAACCCAGGCTGCAGCAGAGAGAGCATCAAACTAGAACACCAGGGAAGGGGACAAGCGCCCCCATCTGTTTTCTCAATGACACTACTTTTGCTATTACATTTTCACTGCAGATACGTTTCTCCATGTCTTCCAGTTTTGAGAGCGTGGAAGAAAACCAATCCATCCATCGTGCTGAATGGCTCATAGACATCCATCTATTTTAGTCCCAGTTTCCATTTGGCCCTTAAACACAACGGCAAATGTCAATGAGATTCTCCCTGTAATCCGAAATGACACAACAATGGAACTGAAGTTTGAGATGGTCTCACTGTGTTTTTACCCGCTTGAAGAACTCATCCACATTTTCACCCACAGAGGGAGACACACAGGCACATGCTGGAGAGGGCCGGAGGCCACGGGATTATACCCGTTCCATGTGCTTCACGTCCGAAAATTGCCACGGCAAAAGAGAGCTTTAGGTGTAACGCAACCCCCTTCTGCAGATAATGAGAACAATTGCAGTGAGCTGGGATGGGGCAGTGAGCTGAAGTATTCCCACAAGGTGTTCATGAGCAACTTTCAATTTCCCAAAATCAACCGAAACCTGTAGCCCATGGGAATCTGACAGGACAGTGCCCGGCAAACATTCCTCACTGAAATCAACTGACACACGGCAAAATCGAAATGCTTTCATGCCGTGTCTCTTTGCTTCTGCCCCATCTCATCTCCAGCTACCTCTGACCATCCAACTCCGACGTCAACGAGCTGCTTATAAAAGCAGACTGTGGGGACAATCTTTCCCGGGAAAGCAGGGGCAGGGAATATAGGCCATTCGGTATTGAGAAACGATGGGCTTGCACATGGCTAGCTGAACAGTCACCAGGTTTTATCTTACAGATTCTCCAGGAGATTGATTCCAGGAATGTGCACAGTGCCAGTTATCCACAATCCAAATGAAAACCGAGTCTGACAGACAGATCATGGCAGTGTCGGTTCCACCCATTTGTGGCTCAGGTACATTTCACAAATATTGTCCGTGACTTAGGGTCATAGAGCCATGGAAATGTACAGCATGGAAAGAGACCCTTCCATCCAACCCGTCCATGCCGACCATATATCCTATCCCAGCTCAATCTAGTCCCACTTGCCAGCACCCGGGCCAAATCCCTCTAAATCAATCGTATTCATATACCTATCCAAATGACTTTTGAAAGTTGCAATTGTACCAGCCTCCACCACATCCTTTGGCAGCTCATTGCATACACGTACCACCCTCTGGGTGAAAAAGTTTCCCCTTAGGTCAATTTTACATCTTTCCCCTCTCACCCTAAACCCTGGGCTCCCCCATACCAGGGAAAGGATTCAGTTATTTATCCTATCCATGCCCTTCATAATTTTGCAAACCGCTATAAGGTCGCCCCTCAGCCTCCGACGCTCCAGGGAAAATAGTCACAGCCTGTTCAGCCTCTCCCTATAGCTCAAACACTGGAAACATCCTTGTTAACCTTTTCTGAACCCTTTCAAGTTTCACAACATCTTTCCGATAGGAAGGAGACCAGAATTGCACGCAACGTGCCAACAGTGCCTTAAACAATGTCCCGTACAGTCGCAACATGACCTCCCAACTCCTGCACTTAATACTCTGACCAATAAAGGAAAGAGTTCCAAATGCCTTGTTCACTATCCTACCTACCTGCGACTCCACTTTCAAGGAGCTACGAACCTGGACTCCAAGGTCACTTTGTTCAGCGACACTTCCCAGGACCTTACCAAAATGCAGCACATCGCATTTATCTGAATTAAATGTATTCTGCCAATTCTCAGCCCATTTGCCCGTCTAATCAAGATCCTGTTGTAATCTGACGTAGCCTTCTTCGCTTTCCACTCCACCTCCAGTTTTAGCGTCATGTGCAAACTTACTAACTATACCTCTTATATTCGCATCCAAATCATTTATATCAATGACGAAAAGTAGAGGACACAGCACCGATCCTTGTGGCACTCCATTGGCCACAGACCTTCTTTTTGAAAAGCAACCATTCACCACCACTAGCTCTCTTCTACCTTTGAGCCTGTCCCGTATGTAATGGCTAGTTGTTCCCGCCACAGACAATTGCCTGTGTGGAGTTTTTGCACATTCTCCTCGTGTTTGCGTGGATCCCCTCCGGGTGTTCTGGTGTCCTCCCACAGTCCCAACAAAATGTGCAGGTTAGGTGAATTGGCCATGCTAAATTGCCCGTAGTGTTAGGTGAAGGGTTAAATGTGGGGGGAATGGGTCTTGGTGGGTTGCTCTTCGGAGAGTCGGTGTGGACTTGTTGGGCCGAACGGCCTGTTTCCACACAGTAAGTAATCTAATAATCTAATCTTCTTCCTGTATTCCGGGAGATCTAACCTTGATAACCAGTCTCCCATGGGGAACCTTGTCGAACGCTTTGCTGAAGTCCATATAGATCACATCTACCGCTCTGCCCTCATCAATCCTCTTTGTTATTTCTTCAAAAAACTCAATCAAGTTTGTGAGACATGACTTCCCACGCACAAAGCAACGTCAACTGCTTCAGCAACCGCAGCTGGATGCAGAAATCTCCTGCAGAGAAAAATGCTTTTTGCCCAATAATGTGTGCACTTTTCGTGTCTCATTTCCTCACACTTGGCTCAGAGGTTCAAAATAAGTTGGCAATTGAAGTGTGCATCTGAACAGTTCGGTGATTCCACTGTAGATTTGCTACATTTATAACCTAGTTCCAGTGTTTCCCACCAACCCCCGAATTTGAATCCAAAAGAAAATCCTCGTATTTCTGCCCTCCACCGGAGTCGACAATATGTGAGCCTGAATGGCTGAATACCAACGGTTTTCCAATCCACTGCTTTAACTACTTTGCCTGGTTCATGTCCCAGGACTTCCTCTCCAGGTATTTCTCGCCATGCACCAGAGGGAGAGAGATTCATTGCTGGGTTCATTTGAATTGAATCACCACAGCTTTCGAAAGGGTGAAATGTCGGTCAGTGTTGCATCTGGGTATTCCATCCCGAGAGATGGAATGGATATTCAGCTAAAAACAACAGCAGAAATTGCAGGAGAAACACAGCAGGTCTGATAGCACCTGTGGAGAGAGAATGAGAGGCAACGTTTAATTACTTCTTCAGAATATTATTGGATCTCCGTTGTCTCCCAAATGTCTCGCCAAACCGACTGAGATTCTCCGGTAGTTTCTGTTTTGTTTCAGACTCCCAACATTCACAGCCCTTTATATCAGCCATTAAAACAATACAGAAACTCCTTTGTGGTTCCAGATAAGATTCCTCTTTGTGGAGAGTTTTTCTGTCCCCATTAAAAACCTTGAACTGTCCAGAAAAGTAAGCAGATGAAGTGAGAGCACTGTGAGATCCGTCTCTTTGTGCTCTCAAACCACCAAAGTTCCAGTTAACAGTTGAACGCGCTGACCAACTGCGCCACGGAGGCTGGAGAGGCGAGACCTTGCACGGACCCCTAAAGCAGGCTGATAATGAATTCAAGTTTCAGCCTGCCTCCCCTGAAATGACACTCGTCCTCCACCAGCCTTACGTTTCCAAAATAAAATCTGTGAAATTCTTTGTGGATGCATGGGCACAGTCTGAACCCGCCCACTGCAAACGCACCCATGTCACCAGTTACCAGATCTCCTACAACGGGATTGTCTACCTATGAGCCGTTCGGAGTCTTGTCTGTTCCCGAGTTTGCGCATTGTCCCGGAGCGAAGATGAAGTTTGAATTCCTGATGTGCAAGAATCCTTCCAATGTCTCAGATCTGTTCATGTCCCGAGAACATCAGAGTCAACATCCCGGCTTCTGAAAGAAGGGGAAAGTGTCTAAATTTTCTCTGCTCAGTCGGACAGTTCACCCTTCAATCTCCTCTGATTCTGTTTCCCAAAGTGTTTCTGAATATTCCCAAAGCTGGAGGCTGGGTTTTATGGTCCACTTCCGGAACATTCTAAAACCTGCCAACTGACAATGTTTGCCCACAACCTCTTCATAATCCTCCGCCTTGCACCATGCCCACTAACAATCCTGCAGAAACTCAACAGATCTTGCAGTATCTGTGGAAATAAGAACAAACATGAAGGTTTTCGTTTGTTCTGTTTCTGGTTCAGAATTCACGTTTGCGGCATGTCAACAAATGACCAGACCTGAGAAAATGTGCGATTTTTGAGACCGGCTTTCTGGAATTTGAGGGGTAACTCATCCAACAGGAAGGCATTTAAAATCAATCCATCTAAATTGGTATTCCAGTTAATATTTGCGAAGTTCAAGGTCCCCCATAACAACTAACATGTCACTCTTGCCCTGGTCGTGAACCATCTTTGCTGTCCTTTCATCTACCACTCTCGAATTGTGCAGAGGCCCACAGAAAATTCCCAACAGAGTAACATCTCCTTTCCTGTTTCTAAATCTCTGCCCATACGACCTCTGTTGATGATTCTCCAAGCATCCTTTTCTGCAGCTGTAATACTGTCCATGCCGAACAATGCCACACTCCATCTCTTTTATCAACGTGTCTGTTCCACTGCAACACCTAAATCCCGAAACCTGTCACAAACATTCTTGTTCCTCCTCGACCCATGTCGCTGAAATGGCCACAGTATTGAAATCCCAGGTACTGACCCCATGCTGCATGTTTGCCAACTTGATTCCTGATGCTCCTGGCATTGAAATAGACACGCTTCAAACCAACTTTTTGATTGCCGGTTCAATCTTTCAACCGTGAAACCTTATTTCGGACCTCCCTACTGTCAACCTCCTCTTCATTCGAACTCAATTTAGTTTACCATTCCCCTGCTAAATTAGCTTAAAACCTCCCAAAGAGCATTCGCAACCCCCCATCCTCCCCCCCCCCCCCTCCCCCCGACACACTCACCAGTTTTTTGGTACCTCTGTGGTTCAGGTGAAGACCACGCTGATTTTGAGGACCCATTTACCCCGAAGAGCCCCAGTTTTCCAGGAATCCAAAACCCCAATCATGCACCATCTCTGTAGCCACGTGTTCAGCTCCTGCCTCTTCATATTCCTGTCCTCCCTAGCAAGTGGCACGGGCCACAAACGAGGTAACAACTTTGGTTGCCCTAGCTCTAAGTTGCCAGCCTAGTTCCTGAATTTCTGCCTTCAATCCCCATCTCTATTCCTACCTTAGTCGTTGGTGCCTACGTGAACCACGACTTGGTACTGCTCCCCCTCCCCCACAATAATACTGAATACACAATCAGAGACATCACCAACTCTGTATTCTGGGAGGCAATGCATCAAACTTGTGTTTCTCTCATTCCGACAGAACCTCCTGCCTGTCCCCCTAACTGTGGAGTCCCCTTCATTTTCTCGGTGGCTGATGCAGTGGAAGGAGTGACAGCAAGCACAAGAAGCCGGATGAGACGTTCGGAGAAAAGTATAGCGTCTTACCTCGTGTATAAGCAGAGTGCACGTGATTCGAACGGACATGGGACTTTTGGGCGGTTGCTTTACCAGAAACACCACGCAGGTAAGAAAGCTCAAAAGGCAGACGACGATTAAAATCGAGAGAAACTCCAAAAAACCTCAGTGCGGTGGAATCTGGGTGCTCTTGTTCACGAAACATACAAAGGCTTGTGATATGTTGTTTCTTCCTGGCAAAAAGAAATGTGGCCCTCCTTTCCTCATGCTCACAATGGAAGAGATGGTTTCGTGGGAAAGACTGAAGCTCAGGAGCCTGCAAATTATGCCAAGACCAAGTTATGCCCTTGCTGTTTTATTGGACATATATGATTCATTAATTGTGGTTCTCTGATCATTTTTCACAATGGATTCGAGAGTTCAACAGGGGAAATTACAATCACCAATGATTATTGCCATCCTTGGTCGCTTACACGCAATATTTCTTCGCGTGCATTTTGTTTATCGCACATTGTGGTTACTGTGAGTGGGCTTGTCAACGACACCCACTGGTGACGTTGTCCCTCACTGTTCCTCATCTCTACCCAAACAGATTCTACATCCTTATCTCCTGAATCAAGGCAATCTCTAGCTACTGTGCAAATGTCATTAAAACCTTGGTATTTCACAAACCTCTCTAAATAATCTTGCAATATAAATTTTTCATTTGCTGCATCGGTATTGCACATATTAAGACAAACACAAAGACACAGGTGAGACTTGTTTTCGAATGCACACTGTTACAGTAAAAACGAAGATTACTGCGCACAAGAAGATCATAAAAGCACACACAGAACCGTCAGGAAGAACAGAATAAGTACAGTATTAGAGGGCATGTCAGGAACAGCACCAGAAACACAGCAGAAATATTTTTCTGGGTGACGGTCTTTGATGTATTTCTCAACGAGCAATCGAGGTTTACATCTGTTCCATCAGTAGTTCACTCACACAAGGATCTAATCGATGCTGCAGACTGTCATATAATCCCAGTTCCCAACTGCGAAATCAAATGCACTCAGAGACGGGGGTATAGCTGCAAGGGATAGCTGGCCGTGGCGTTTCCGTGCAAGTTGATCTTCATGAAAGCGGTTTGCTAGGCGTCTACCTATTAGTCTGATACAGTGTTTCGTGCAGTCCATGCATGGAATCTTAGGCACCACGTATATTCTGCACGTGATAGGTATTGGGTCTTTTGTTCTGGTGTGTTGGCATGTGAACATGGTCTCGGTTCATGTGTGTCAAAAATCCTAGCAGATGGACCAGTCTTGCTGTCAGTCCCGAGATGCTTTTATTTTAACATAGGGTGGCATGGTTAGTGTTTGCGTCGTGGCATATCCTCTTTGCGAAGTTCGTCTGCCAGGTATCTGCAGAATCAGTTGTGGGGATATCCGTTCTTGCCAAAGCATTTGAAGAGGAGCTATGAATCGCCGTGACCAACTGTCCCTCATCGGAACACTGACAAATGACAAGGACCACGATTTCTTTCTTGGTCAGCACAATAATAATCATACAGGCCAAACAGAGGGCATCCATTAAATTTCGAGAAGCACGGCATTCATCCATGAATAAGCACATTGACCGAGGCCCAATAAACCATCTACTGCAACCCTAACAACTGGAAGGTGCATGAACGTAGCCAAATTGATTCCAACCGCCACAGGACGGCAGTGCGTCACATGAATGTCACCGACGCCCAGGAGGGAACGTCTGCAAACCAACTTGCAAGCTCCGGCGAACATCACCCGTCAGTCTTTATCCAAAGCATGATGTCCAAAGCATTCCACTGTCCCCGGCGAGGAAATAAACCCTGGTCTCCCGAGAGAGAGGAGGGGACGCTCGCCACTATTCTATCGAGGATGGTGGAGAAGAAAAAGTCACAGAGAGTGCCGCAAACCCGCTCTTTGAAAAGTACCTTTGTCATATGAAAATCTGTGCAGCAGGAACCCAAAGACGGACCCAGGGACAGTCAGACACCTTCCCCTACTTTAACATGGCTAGATGTTGACTCTGATGTTCTCGGTACATGAGTTGATCAGAGAGAATGAAAGGATTCTCGCTCTTGCACGTCAGCAATTCAAACCTCATCTCGGCTTCAGGACAACGAGAAAACTCGGGAACAGACAAGTCAATGAATGGCTCGAAGGGAGGTGGACCCCTGCTAGAGGAGTGCTAGTTCCCGGTGACATGGATGTGTCTGCAGAGGGTGGACAACTGTTGTCATGTCTCCACAACGAATGTCCCAGTCTTTATTTTGTCAGAGTAAAACTGATGGCGGACAATAGTCATTTCGGAAGGAGCAAGCTGAAGCTGGAATTCGCTAACAGTCTGCTTTAGGGGATCGTTAAAGGTAGGGAGTCTTGGCAGTTTCTGCGGTGCAGTTGATCACCGCCCTCGGTTGTTAAGTGCAAGGTTAACGCTTCGAGACAACCCAGGGACGGCTATCTCGCCGCTTTTACTTAACTCTTTTCTTTCCTGCGCAGCTCCGGGCTTTTAATGAGGTCAGTAAAATGTTCCCCAAACAGAAATCTTTTTCGAAACCACAATAGAGTTTCTGTAATGGTCAACGCAAAGGACTATGGTGTTGGAAATCTGAATCGAAAACAGAAAGTACTGGGGAATCTCAGCAGGTTTGGCAGTACCCGTGTGAGAAAACGGAGTTCTGATAAAGTTCTGAAACGTTGTCTCTGATTCTCTGTCCACAGGTGCTGCCTGACCTGCTGAGTTTTTTCCCCTGCAATTTCTCCACCTGTTTTCAGCTGATTTCCATTCCATCCATCGGGTCTGATTGAATACAAATGAACCCAACAATGATTCACTGTCCCTCTGCTCTGCAGAGAGAGAGAGACCTTGGAAGGCACTCCTAAGGCGGGTCTTTGTCTCGTGGCCGAGTGATGAAAGTCAGGAGTTTCAAAGCGTTCACACGCAGTTTTGAAGCCTGCCAATTGTGGCTGAGTGTGGAGTTTGCTTCCGATTTTCTTATTGGCGTTGGGAGTCCCTTCATCGAGGTCATTAATGGTGCAAATCTCCAGCGCACTCACTGAACACCTCAAATGCACACATGCATTGCCAACTTTGTTTGAACCTATGAGCCAAGTGCTGAGAAATGAGACGAGAACAGTACAATCTTGATTGGCCAAAAGACATTTTCTGTGCCGGAGACAATTTTGACCAGCTGCAGTGAGCTTCGATACTGAAGTGTAAGGACAACATTTGCAAAATATCACTTCCATGAAGAGGTGGAACCGACTCTTCCCTGATCTCTCTGCCAGATATGGGATCCTTAGAGACATGAGGATTGGGGATAACTGGCACAGAGCACATTCCTAAGAATTAGTCTCTTGAAGTTTCAGGAAGACAAAATCCTGATAAAATGCCAGCTGTGTGCAAGTCCGTCGCTTCTCAGTACCCTGTGTATTACATTCCCTGGCCCTGCATTCCAGATAAAGATAAGATTCACAAACTGCTTGTGGTTGTACCAAAGCGGTCCTTACTCTCGAAGGTCGGCGCTCAGAGGGAGCTAGAGGTGTGACAGGGACAGAAGCAGAAAGAGCCTTGTGTCAGTTGTTTTTCGCGAGGAGCGTTTGCCGGCCTCTAACCTGTCAGATTTCCAGGAGCAGCAGTGATTGAGTCAGTGGATTTTGGGGAATTGGAAGTTACACATGAGCAGAGTGTGGGACTATTTGAGGTCGCTGTGCCGTTCATATCCCAGCTCACTGCAACAGCTCACACTGCCTGGAAAAGTGGCTTGTGTTCCACCCAAAGTTACGTTTTGTTGGAGCAACTGGTGGACGTGAAGCACCTGGAACGGGCAGAATCCCTGATATCTCTGCCCCTGTCGGGTTTTGTGTCCTCTGTGGGAGAAAATGAAGATGGATTCCTCAAGTGGATTCCAACACGTGTCAAACTTCAATCCAGTTGTGTGCAATTTCAGTTCATGCGGATAATCTTACTGATATTTGCCCTGAAGATATCAGAACATGTAACAATATGGGCCCAAATGGAAACTGGGAATAAAATAGATGGATGCCTATGAGCCACACTACACGATGGGCAGAATGGTCTTTGTCCACGCCGTAGAAACTGGAAGACAGGGAGAAAATGATCTGCAGCGAAAATCATCATAATCTAAAAGGCAAAAGCAACTTAATTTCGGAAAGAGACGAAACCGTCTGTCACCTTCTCTGATACTCTGCTGATTATGATTCAGTGGGCTCACCGCTGCGGCTTGGGTTTGATTCCCGTTCAGGGAATGGGAGGTTTCCTCTGTTCGTTTGTCATGTTTACAGCATTCCTGAAAAAGGAAATGACGCATGTCGCTCAGAAGTGTTCAATTTTTGTTGCAAACATGATTCAGGTTAACACAAAGCAATGAACTGCGGATGATGGAAATCTGAATCAAAAACAGAAAATGACAGAGAAACTCAGCATCTGTGGAGAGAAACAGAGTTAATGTTTCAGATTGACAGAAGCAAGTCGGTTGTGTATTTTTGTGTATTTCAATGTTATAATGCTGGGGACATGATTCGTTTTATCTGTGCAATCAGCATATTTATCAAAATTTCTCATTAGCTGACAAACGTCACCATTACAAATTTAAGCGAACTTTATTGGCTGTAATGCTGCTTCCGTTGTCCTGAGTTGATGAAAGACAGTGCTTCAATGTTACATTTTTCTTTTCCTTTCTGTCAGTGAGCAGCCATATCGAATGGAGAGTTCAGTGTCTCCATCAATACATGTCTCCATTTGTCTCTCTTTGTCTCTGTGAATCCACCTTATACTCTTTCACATTCTCTGTCTGTCTGTCTGTCCATGTCCATCATTTACCATTACTGCTCTTTGAAAAGTCTGACATTCGGGGAGTGGAATTGCTGAGGAGCTTTCTCATCAGCCTCGCTGGAGTGTGTCGAACTGGGCTCACATTCTCCGGAGAGAACAAAGAACAAGGAAAACAAAGAACATTTACAGGTCAGGAACAAACCCTTCGGCCCTCCAAGCCTGTGCCCATCCAAATCCACTGCCTGAACCTATCGCCCAATTCCTAAGGATCTGTATTACTCTGCTCCCCAGCAACTCATGCGCTGTCTAGACCCTAAATGGTTTTGCAGAACTCAATCTGTTGCCCATCAATCTCCTTTTGTTGATGAAAACAATCTTAAGCTACTCAACCTCTCTTCATAGCTAGTACCTTCCATCCCAGGAAACATCCTTGTAAATCTTCTGTGCACACTCTCTAAAGCGTCCACATCTGTTTGGCAAAGTGGCGACCAGAACTGTACACAATATTCTAAATGGGGTCGAACCAAAGACCTGTACAATTTTAACATGCCCTGCCAGCTCTTTTACTCAGTACACCGTCCGACGAATTCAAGCATACCATATACCTTCTTAAGAACTCTACCCATATGTGCAGCAACCTTCAGGGTACAATGGACTCGTACTCCAGATCATTCTGCTCATCAACGTTTCCCAAGGCTCTTCCATTTACATTATAGTGCGCTTAAGAATTAGACTTCTCCGCCCAACTGTTCAGCCTATCTATTTTATCCTGTATGCTTTGACAGTACTCTCTGCTTTCTGCTACTCCAGCAGTCTTCATGTCATCTGCACCTTGCTGCTACTAATGCCATCTTCCAGATCATTTACGTATATCAGAAGCAATAATGGCCCCAGCACTGACCCCGGGGAACACCACTGGTCACCTTTCTCCATTTCGAGAAACGACTTCAACCAGTATTCTGTATTTCCTGTTGCTCAATCAGTCCTTTATCCTCCCAGCTAGAACACCTTGCACATCATTTGACTTCACTTTCTCCATCAGTTTGCCACAAGGAACCTCATAAAACGCCTGACTGAAGTACATGTATATGACATCTACAGCCCTTCCTTCACTTTCTCAAAGAACTCTACTAAGTTGGGAAACACGATCTGCCCCGCACCTATCACTGATAAGCCCATTGCCTTCCAGTGAATGTGTCTGCCACTTGGGCCTGAGCTCAGGAAATATTTCTTCCTCAAATTACTATGAGATTTTACAAAACTAAATAGAATTCATAATCCAACAGAAAAAAAAGTCACCACAATTATAGAAGTAAAATGTTGTCTTTGCTGTCGGTGTTAAATGAATGAACGGTGACAGCAAGAGAATGGGGGTGATTAGCTCAGGGTGTCTGTGCCATTAGCACAACATTACCCGACAAGTCTGAAGTGTCTCCTGCCTCAAATCGTTATTCCCAAGAAACTGGGAATGAAAGAATGTGAATAAAAGAGGAGGTGAAGCAATAACACTTGCGGAAAAGAGAAAGGCATCTTCATTTTGAATTCGCCGGAATCAACCTTAACTGATGGGGGCGACGCAGTCGGCGGGAGTAACACCAAACGGCAACAGGCTGAGTTGTTTTGTTCGAGGTGGTGGATCAATGGAACAATAGATCTCCTGCTGACAAGTGAAATGTTTTAGCCAATTAAGCTACAGCAGCACAGGCTGGATGCTCTTTCCCATCCACATGAGCAATACCTTAACCTCATGAACTCAGAATATTTGTTCTGCATCAAAGTTCCTCATTGAGAATTGCAATCAATCCCCGCTTTAGCAGACACAGACAATTCACGATAGATTATTCTGCACTGAAAAGGCACAGGAAAATCCCATCTCCTCTTGCATTGATTTCAAGCTGATATTTTCAACTGTTTAAACTGACCGGATAAAATGGAAGTGTTCATCCTATCGGGGCCCATTTCCCACGTTAACACACACACAGTGAACCTCATGCCAAGAGGACATTACGATGAATTGGCCAGGAGGGTGTGTGAGTCAGTGTAAACAGTGGGCAAAAAGACTAACTCATCAGCACTGACACTGAGGCTTGTGCCACAGCTCCTGCCTCATGCGAACCAATCATCATTGCCTTTCACTTTTATGTCACTGTCCCTCTCTACTTCTCAACTCGTTCCTGACCAATTGCAGGTGTTCGATAAGAACCTGCAAATTTTGGCAACGCATTCCTGGGATATTGTCGTGTCTCAATTTACTGCCCATTACTAATTACGCCACAGGTGGGCGGTATGAGTTACTTTCCCGAACTTTTAAAATCATGAGCGCTGTTTGCAGCCATGATGCAGTTAAGGAGGGAATTCCAGGATTTATACCCAGCGACACTGATGGAACTTCGAGATATTTCCAACTCAGAATGGTGAGATGATTGGAGGGGAATTTCCGTTAGTCGTTTCCACGTGTATCTGCTGCAATTGTCCTTCGAGATGGATGCAAACAGTCACAGGACTGATTCTGGCAGGAGCCGGGTGTGTATTCTATGTGCAACCAGGAATTCGTTTTCACTCAGATAATTCAAAAGAAGAAAAATAGATCTTCATTGTCTGACTGGGAATTGCATCCAGGTCTGGGCGATGCAAACACGGATTCCTAAGCCGGGTCACACCCCACCCCCGCTCCCAGTGATGCTGACAGTATGTCTTGCTCCATGACTTGCACACACTCGTGTTCCTCTCCTTTCCGTCATTACCAGCTTCGGCAGCAATGTTTCTCTCTCCAAGTTTCCAAACAGTTCATATGATCGCCCTTTCAATGTGAGAAAGCTGATCGTGATCATAGGATGTTGTTCAGCAGATGATTTGCAGGATGGTGCAAAACAGGCTGATGCGAACAGCGGAACTTTGTTGAGATACTGTGTCACTGTGAATGTGTGGAACCAACAAAGGCATCGTTCAGCTCGTATAATTCTCGATCCCTCACCCGAAATGTCCAAAGTTTTCTCGTCGAAGTTGTTCAGGTTCTTCACTGAAAGAGACCATGACTCAAAGTATGAAGTACATTTCACTGGTGTTCTTCATGAAATCGCGAATGACGAAATGAAACTATGGAAACGTCCATCAAAGGAGGAGGTGAGCCTGAAGCAGGCACCTGAGGGCAACATTTTCTCCTTTGCCAGAGAAAGGCAATGCTTCACAAAATGGGGACTATTGAATGGAAGCAGTGACAGTGATTGTCTTTGCTGGTTGTTCTCCTTCTGAATGTTCTTTCCCATCGATGTCCATCTTTACATAACATAAAGACAAGCTGTCAAGCGCAGAAATGCAGATTCGGCTAAGGGCGGAATGGATAACTTTTCTGACTTCAAAATAGGTAATTATAAATACTATTCTTCCCTGGCTCTTTTGCAATGTGAGAGATCGACATTTGTTTGTAATGTTCTCAGGATTGGGAGGGAGTGTATTGGTCCCTTGCAAGTCATTGCCAGACAGGTGCATTGTCAGATTCTGAGGAGTTTCAGTATTTGTATCACTGTGTTTTCGAATTTGGAAGACGCATTTGGGTCAATTTCAGTCTGTTGAAGTGGTTTGTGTTCCACCTAAAACTACCTTGTGTCAGAGAAACGTGTGTGTGAGTGTGGAGAGCGGAAGTGAAGCACAAGGAGCTGGTAGTCTTGGGGGCTGTGTCTGTGTGTGTTTCTAGAGTTGAAAATGGAGATGGGTCCCTCAAGGGGATTAGAAAAGTATGAACATGCCGAACTGCAGTCCAATTGATGTGTCATTTGGGATCACAGATTAGACTAGATTCAGTACAGCGTGGTAACAGGCCCTTCAGCCCAAACACGTCCACAACAACCTTCTGAAGAGGAACCCATCCAGACCCATGCCCCTGTTCTATATTTACCCCTTACTAATATACCTCAGACTATGGGCAAATTAACATGATCAATTCACCTGACCTATATATCTTTGGACTGGAAGAGAAAATCCGCGCAGACACGGGGAGAATGTGCAAATGACACACAGTCGCCCAAGGTGACAATCGATTCCAGATACCTGGTGCTGCTTCGCAGCAGTGGACATCATTAAGCCCCGTGCCACAGGGATAACCTGACTGATATTTCCGCTGGAAACATCAGAACACACAATTGTATGAGCCAAAGCTCGAAACTGGGACTAGAATAGATGGATGTCTGATGAACTGCATTGCACGATGGTCTGAACGGTCTTTTCCTACTCTATCCAAACTCGAAGACGAGTAAAAACAAATCTTCAGAGAATATGGCCAGAAATGAAAAGGCAACAAAACGGTTTATTTGAGAATAAATAGGACAGATTCTGTCGTCGGCCATTGTAATCTTGTAGTTGGAAGTCGAACTTCTCAGCTCCACGTCACAGGTTTTATTCTCGGTCAAGGGACCATTGTTTTGTTCGGCAAATACATAGTGGCAAGTGCATTTTGGACTGATTTTTCGAAGTTGTCAGGTTTTATCCCAAACGTTGTTAAGGTTAACACAAAAAAAGGTGCAGATACTAGAAATCTGAAACAAAAAAACGAATTATTGGAGAAACTCAGTAGGCCTGGCAATACCTGTGGAGAGAAACAGAGTTAATCAATGACAGAACCAGATTAGTTGCACAGTTCTATATTATAATGCCGGGAAAATGATCAGTTTTATCTGTCGAGTCAGGAAATTTGTCAACATCTGTAATTAGCTTTCAAATGCCAATTTAACAAATTCAGAATAACCTTTTCGGCCATAATGCTGCTTTTGTTGCCTGAGGCAGTGAAAGGCTCTGCTGAAATGATTACGTTTTTCGTTTCCCCCTGTCAGTTAGCAGCCATGTCGAATGGAGCGTTGATCCTTTAAATGTCTACATCAAAATGTGTCTCTACGTTTCTCTCCTTGTCTTTGTGCATCTACCTTATCTCTTTCACATTCTCTGACTCTCTGGATGTCCATACCTCTCATTTCCCATTTCTGCTCTGTGGCATTTTGAGAGTGGAGCTGCTGAAAGGCGTTCTGTCCACACACCCCCACCCAGCTGGGTCATGCAGAACTGGGCTGGCACTCTCCTGATGTGTCGATCACTTCAAAGTGAGGTAAGGAGACAATTCTCCTTGAAATTTCTCTGGAGATTTGGAGGCTGAGAGGTGACCTTATAGAGTCATAGTCATAGAATCATAGAGATGTATAGCATGGAAACATACCCTTCAGTCCAACCGGTCCAAGCTGACAAGATATCCCAACCCAATTTAGTCCCATCTGCCAGCACACGGTCCATATCCCTCCAAACCCTACCTATTAAAATACAAATACAAATGTCTCTTAAGTGTTGAATTGTACCAACCTTCACCACTTCCTCTGGCCATTCATTCCATATATGTACCACTCTCTGCGTGAAAACGTTGCCCCACAGGTCTCTGAAGTATCTTTCCCCTCTCACCCTAAACCTATGCCCTTTAATTCAGGACTCCCCAAACCCAGGGAAAAGACTTTGTTTATTTACCCTGTCCATGCCCCTCAAAACTTTGTAAACGATCCAGGGAAAACAGCCCGAGTTTGATCAGCCTCGCCCGATAGCTCAAATCCTCCAACACGGTCAACACCCTTGTCAACCTTTTCTGAACCCTTTCAAGTTTCACTACATCTTTCCGATAGGAAGGAGACCAGAATTGCACGCAATATTTCAACAGTGGCCTAACCAATGTCCTGTGCAGCCGCAACATGACGTCCCAACTCCTGTACTCAATATTCTGATCAAAAAAGAAAGCATACCAAACGACTTCTTCACTATCCTATCTACCACTTTCAAGGAGCTATGAACCTGCACTCCAGGCTCTCTTTGTTCAGCAACACTCCCTAGGGCCTTATCATTAAGTGTATAAGTCCTGCTAAGATATGCTTTCCCAAAATGCAGCACCTTGCATTTATCTGAATTAAACTCCATCTGCCAGTTCACGAGGGGAGTGGATGGTGGAAATAGAAAAGGCATTTTCCCTGAAGGGAGAAAATCCAGAGCTTGAGGGCATACCTTTTGGGGGAGAGGGTAGGATAAATGAGGGACCAAGATGACAGCTTTTTTCACGCAGAGGATCGTGTGTACGTGGAATGAATTGGCAGAGGAAGTGGTGGAAGATGTGACAACTGCAACATTTGGAAGGCATCTGGATCCGCATGTGAACAGAAAGGGCTCAGACTGGTATCTGCCTGTGCTGTTACCACAAATTTCTGTGGCAATTCTGCAGTGTGTCCTGCCTCACCTGGTTATTCCCAACAAACCGGGAATGAAGAATAGTGATTGTGGAACAGTGGAACAAAACTGCAGGTTCAATTAATAATTAGGAAGAAACGCCATTCACTGGTGAACCTTAACCAGTGAATAGAAGCGGAAACATAAAATCATACCAAGCAGATGCTCAAAGAGGACGCCTAGTCGCTTGATCAGCAACACACCACTTGATATAAGTTAAAATAACGACCAGTCTACATAATAAACATTAGGGATTTAACTCACAAACCCCCGTTGATTACTTAAGTATATTAAACAATGCAGCCCTGGCGTCATACAAAAAGCGCAGCTCCTCATCCATACGTGCAGTTCCTTAACCACTTGATCACACAACCGGAAATGTGGTTTCTGCATCAATGCAGCTTCGTGAGCATTTCTATCAATCCCCGCTTTTGCAAAGACAGACAGTTCCCAGCTGAACACTCTGCACTGAAAATGCCCAGCAATAGACAATCACCTCTTGCATTAGCTTCAAACTGCCATTTTCATCTCGTTAAACCATCTGGTAAAAGAGGATATGTTCATCCATTTGGGGTCCACTATCTCCTTTAACACAAACACAGGAAACCTCCCAACAGGAGGAACAGGGTCATCGTGTGAAATTAAACTGACGGGAGTTTGAGTCAGTGTAAACAGTGTGAAATAAAAATTTAGAGATGCCAGTGTTCGACTGGGTTTGACGAAGTTGGAAATCACACAATACCGGGCCACCGTTCAATACGTTTGTTCTGAAGCACAGTGCTGCTTCTTTACCGGGTGGTTGTGGATCATAAGAACATGCAACGCAGAATTTAGAGCAAATGATTACAGTGTGAAGCCAGTGAAATGATATACTGAAACAAACTGGATTGTTTGTTCAGTCTTTCATCTTTTAGAATAACCATGTTAGTTTCAGTTCTTTCATACCAGAGCTTTTTTGAAGTGAGTTTCTCAAGTTAGCTTTAATGATAGGTTTCATCTCAGCTCAGTTACTTCATTGACGGCGAACAGGTAAAGTCTGCCTGCGTCCCAATGTTCTGTTGCGATAAAAGCTGATGGTTTCCTGCACAATAGGTTTCAAGATGTCTGCACATAGCCAGCGAGGTTGTGACGCAGGGCCCCATTGCCGTGATACTGTGGGACGTCCTAATGTGTTGGCTTTGTACATATTTGGAGGGCAGTAGAAATCACCTTCGTGAGAATTACGTACGATGAGGGACGTGGGGAACTCTGAAGGACTGGATCAAATGGCCTGATCAATGTTTGTCATTCATGAGTGATCTCTTTGTTTGGATCAGATGTCAATTACTTGTCGTGTTCCTGTTTGTTCAGTTGTCAGCACAATTCCATGCAGTAATCTATCGCAACATTCCAGATTTCTGACGCAGTACCCACGGACGAGTCCAGCAGAGAACATTATTTGTCATAGTGGACGTTTCAGCACTCCACACCAGCATCCCCATGATGGGTAACAGCCTCAGTACTCAATACCAACAATTACCAATCTCTGAGCACGGTCCAGCAACTCATCCGCGTCATTCTAGATGACAACGTTTTTGACAAACAGTTCTTCATCTCGACTCATGAAACAGCGATGCGGACACAGTTGCACCCCCATACGACAACATCTTCATGCACCGGTTCGAACAACACTTCCCTGTACAAGAACTCCAACAATCACTGTCCACCTTGTTGACTTTTTTTTCAAATCATGAGGGATATCGATAGATTGGACAGTCATGTTCTGGTAAATGCGATGTGTTCTGGCAATGGGCGTCCTTCCTGTTTTACTCCTCGTAACATATTGCTGAACAAACGCGGGTAGGAGTCAATCATTTTTTACGTCAAAATAATTTCCGAAGTGATTATGTTGTCCCTCCAAACCGCCGCTCTCCTCCATCTCTGCGAGTCACACATCAAATTCCAATTCATCCATTCACATAGACTTCTAACTCTACCAAAACACAAAACCTCCTTTCGGTCCCTCCTCCCAATTCCCCGTGGCACTGCAAAATCTAACAATGACGTTCACATGGAAACCATTTAGTCTGTGCCACTGGAGACCCTGTTGCTGGTATCTTCAAGCCACGTGATTCATTGAAGTACTGTGGTCGTGAGATCAATCCTCATGTGCTGATTTTATTGACATGGACAACAGATTATTGAAGCATCAGGATGTGGAAAACGACACTGAACAGTATTGAGGAAAAGAGACTTTATTTGTAAAGAACAATTTTTGTCTTTCTACATCATTTATTTCATTTGTTCATTCGGTTCTCACAAGGGCATTTTGTGGAGTGCTGCAATTAACATTATAGCAGGGATATAATAGCTGTTTAAACGGCGCATAAGTGATTGACCAGGACTATGTTTGGGTTGAAGAAGTTGGGTTGTGAAGACAAATTGCACATATATGGGTGGTTTTTCACAGAACACTTAGAAATTGAGGGGAGGCATGATTGAGATGGACAAAATAACGAAGTGTTTTGATTGGGAAGACTGAAAGAAACATCTCCCCTCGATAGAGTGATGGATGACCAGGGAGCCATGGATATAACCACAGAGGCAGAAAGATTTCAGTTGATGTGCAGAAAACCTTCATCAGCCAGCGATCGCAGAGGCGGAAACACACAGAGACTTAATAAGTATGCAGGTGTGAATTGGTGATGCTACCGGACACAGGGCCAATTGGTGGAAAATTAGATGAGGATAGTCACTGGTTTGTTTTGACAAGACCACACACGTGGATGTTACAGCATGGCAGTGAACCCCTCTGCTAATTAAACCAAACACACAGTAAAGCTCAACTCGCCTCGTGATCTGTTAAAGTATGAGTGACAGAGCACTAGCCAAATTACAATGCTGGTAAAGTTTTAATCTTTAACTTAAAAAAAAGCATTGAACAACCATTTACAAACGTAAGGCTCATCTCCCCTAAAGATTGACTCTCTACCTCCCATCTATAACAACATGTCAGGAATAAAAGAATGACTAGGATAGGAATAGGTCCAGTCGAGGATAGTAGTGGGAAGTTGCGTGTGGAGGCTGAAGAGATTGGGGAGACACTGAATGAATACTTTTCGTCAGTATTCACTCAGGAACAGGACATTGTTGCCGATGTGAATATTGAGTCACAATTAATTAGAATGGACCGCTTTGAGGTATGTAGGGAAGAGGTGTTGGAAATTCTGAAAAGGGTGAACATAGATAAGTCCCCTGGGCCTGATGGCATTTATCCTAGGATTCTCTGGGAAGCAAGGGAGGAGATTGCAGAGCCATTGGCTTTGATTTTTATGTCCTCGTTGTCTACAGGAATAGTGCCAGCAGACTGGAGGATAGCAAATGTGGTTCCCTTGTTCAAAAAGGGGAGTAGGGATAACCCTAGTAACTATAGGCCGGTGAGTCTCACTTCTATTGTGGGCAAAGTCTTAGAGAGAATTGTAAGGGATAGGATTTATGAACATCTGAATAGGAATAATGTGATCAAGGATAGTCAGCATGGTTTTCTGAA
>NC_057752.1:15444560-15467544 GCF_004010195.1 Chiloscyllium plagiosum
TGTGATGTGATTCACTTTGGTAAGAGTAATAGAAAGATGGGGTACTGGGCTAATGGTCGGATACTTGGTAGTGTGGATGAGCAGAGGGATCTTGGTGTCCATGTACATAGATCTTTGAAAGTTGCCACCCAGGTGAATAGTGCGGTGAAGAAGGCATATGGTGTACTGGCTTTTATTGGTAGAGGAATTGAGTTCCGGAGTTCTGAGGTCATGTTGCAGTTGTATAAGACTCTGGTGCTGCCGCATCTGGAGTATTGTGTGCAGTTTTGGTCGCCATGCTATAGGAAGGATGTGGAGGCACTGGAGGAGGTTTACCAGGATGTTGCCTGGTATGGTAGAGAGATCGTATGAGGCAGGGCTGAGGCACTTGGGGTTGTTTTCATTGGAGAAAAGAAGGTTTAGGGGTGACTTGATAGAGGTGTACAAGATGATTAGGGGTTTAGATAGGGTTGACCATGAGAACCTTTTTCCACGTATAGAGTCAGCTATTACGAGGGGGCATAGCTTTAAATTAAGGGGTGGTAGATATAGGACAGATGTTAGGGGTAGGTTCTTTACTCAGCGAGTCGTGAGTTCATGGAATGCCCTGCCAGTAGCAGTGGTGGAGTCTCCCTCATTATGGGCATTTAAGCGGGCATTGGAGAGGCATATGGAGGATAGTGGGCTAGTGTAGGTTAGATGGGCTTGGATCGGCGCAACATCGAGGGCCAAAGGGTCTGTACTGCGCTGTATTTTTCTATGTTCTATGTTCTATAGATCGAATAAAGCCCCTATTAAGTTTGCATCAAGTCAAATTTTCAAAACCAGACCGCGGTTGTGCTCTTCCGGTGTTTATACGCCTCTGTTTTAGATCTCCCTGGGTCGCCTTTGGTCCTCTGTTTCACAGATTCTCATGTGAAAAACAGTACGTTTCCAAGAGCGGGTTTGTGGCAGTATGTATGGCAATGGCAGGTATTGACCGTCTTCTTGTCACCATCCTCGACAATATAGTGGTTAGTATCCCACCAATCACACAGAAGAGCGGGGTTCAATTCACCACCGGGGGTGGGTCGGAGTTTTGGCGCTTCACAATTTGTATGAGGTTTTGTCACTCGGGAGATGGGTGCAGTTGTGGTGGGTATGATCGGCGGAGCTGGGAAGTAAGTTTGTCGCCGTTTCGTCCCCTCAGCTTTTGCAAGGCTGCAGATCGATCCTCAGCGCTCCTTTGTAGTGCTGCGACCCTGTGGCGGTTGGAATCGATTTGATTTCGTTCCTGCGGCTTCTTTTTGGTGATGCCGTGCTCGGTATTTTGGCCCTGGATCA
Source organism: Chiloscyllium plagiosum (assembly GCF_004010195.1). Classification (NCBI taxonomy): domain Eukaryota; kingdom Metazoa; phylum Chordata; class Chondrichthyes; order Orectolobiformes; family Hemiscylliidae; genus Chiloscyllium; species Chiloscyllium plagiosum. The sequence goes on from NC_057752.1 coordinate 15,445,863, forward strand.
GTGTGTTTATTGACGGAGGCCCTGGATGAGTGCTGCGTTTCGAGAAATACTCTGGCTGCCCTCTGTTCGGTCTGTCCAAATATTGTTGTGCTGTTCTCTTCGAATTTGTGGTCCTTTGTTGTTGGTACTTATTGCAACTAGGGACAGCTGGTCGTGGCGAGTAGCGGCTCTGAAAATCGTTCTTTGCAATGAAGATATCCCCGCAAGAACAGATAATCCACAATAACTGACAGAAGAACTTCATAGCGAGGATATGCCACAAGGCACCACACTAACCTTTACTAACCCTGTTGGTAAAACAAAAACGTCTCAGAACTGGCAGCCAAAATGCTGCGTCCATTCGTCTTTCTGCCAGCACATAAATCGACAGCCACGCTCAGAAAACAACACACCAGAACAAAGGACCCAATACTCATCATGTGCAGGGCACACGTGTTGTACAAAATTCCATGCAGGGACTGCGTGAAACGCAAGACAGGACGATACAGCAGGCATTGACTGATCCGTGTCCATGAAGGTCAACTAGCCCCGACATACCACGGCAGCTGTCCCTTGTTGCTATACTCACGGCAATGAGTGTCTCTGATTCCGGGCTGGGAATAGAGATCATATGATAGGTTGCAGTGGCGATTACTTCCTTATGTGAGGGAACTGCTGATGGAACAGATGTGAAACTCGATTGCTCATTGAGAAATAAATCAAAGTTCGTAGCCCACATAAGTAATTCTGTTGTGCTTTTGGTTCTGGTCCTGACATGTCCTCCAACACTGCACTTAATCTGTGCTTCCTGACGGCTCAGTGCGTGTATCTCTGATCGTATTGTGGACAGTAATCTCAGTTTATACTGCATTAATAAGCTCTCGAAACCCAGTCCCACCGGTGTCAATTTTGATTTTCTCTGAATGTGGGCAATAGCAACACAGTAAAGGAGTAATTTATATCGCAAGGTGATTTACAGAGGCGCTCGAAATGCTGAGGTTAGAGTGACATTTGGACAATGGTGAGAGATTGCCTTCATTCAGGAGGTAAGGATGGAGAACCTGTTTGGGTAGAGTTGAGGAACTGTGAGGAAAGAAGTCACCAGCGGGTGTAGTTTACAGACCACCCACAATAATCACAATATTAAATAAAACTTAAAAGGAAAATATCGTCTGTGAGCGATAATGATGGCAATAATTATTGGTGTTCTCAATTTTTCCTCTCCCACACCCGGCTCAATTATAACGGAATTGTGGAGAACTAAAACCATCAAATCAAATGTGTCCCATAGAACAACACGGTCTTCGTCTTCGATTAATTTACAGGTTCCTTAGTTTCTCTCATTTCCTCGATAACATCTCTTTCATTGTGAGCATTAGGAAAGGGGGCCATCTTCTTTCAGAGAAAAAAAAATCAACACTTTACGAACCCTTGTCTGTTTCATGCAAAAGAGCACCCAGGTTCGTCTGCAGTGCACTTTTTTTTAGATTTTCTCTTGATTTTAATCGTAGTCAGCCTTTTGAATGTTCTTACCCGAGTAGTGTTTCAGGTAAAACCATCGCTCAAATACGAAGCCACACTTACCCAGCAGTTCTGTGTCTGCTCCTGCTCAGTGCGGGCTCTGGCTATACACGAGGTAAGTTTCTTAACTTCACTCGGACCTTGCCGTCGTGTGTCTGGCCCTCGCTATCGCTCCTAGCACTGCAACTGCCGCAGAGAAAATAAAGGGACGTCAACGCGACAGGGGTAGGCAGGAGGTTCTGTGGAAACGGGAGAGAATCACGGTAAATGGGTTGCCTACGAGGTGGCAGGATTCGTGATGTCTCTAATTGTGTTTTCGGGATCCTTGCCGGGAAGGGGGAGCAACACCGAGCCCTGGCTCGCATAGTCACCAAGTACAGAGCTATGAAGAGAGATGGCGATTTGAGGCAGGAATTCAGGCAGCAAGGCTGGAAGCTTAGAGCTCGGAAAAAAAAAACGTTGCTTTTTATAGATGGTCGCCCGTGCCACGTGCCCGAGAGGTAATGAATATGGAGAGAGATGAGTTGAACACAGGGATAGTGCATGAGGGAGGGTGTTGGATTGCTGGAAAAATTGGGGATCTTCTAGGTGTAGTTTGCCGAGAAGTACGAGGGAGGAGCGAAGTACTGCTAGGAAGATGAGTGTAACCGTTTAAAACACTTACCTCAGGCGTCGGGGCCTCCATTTGCTGAGAGGTGCGAAGGAGGAGCGATGGACTGCTGGGAAGTTGAGTATAAACATTTAAACACCTATCTCAGGCTTCGGGGCGTCCATTTCTCGACAGGTGCGAGGGAGGAGCGAAGGACTGCTGGGAATTTTTTAAATGGGTGAGATCTAAACCTGCAACCCTACATCGTAGGGCCTCCCTCCCACCCACCTCATCTAACCTTACTAAGAGACTGTAAACTCGGTAAGTTTTCATGTTACTCATTTTTTCTTTGTCTTCCTTTGTTTCGACCTGTGCCAGATTTCAGAGTAGTGGGATATGGATGTTAGGACAGTTCCATGTTCCTCCTGCAGAATGTGGCAGGTGAGAAACACTTCACATGTCTCTGCCGACTACATCTGCAGGAAGTGCACCCTACTCCAGCTCCTCGAAAACCGAGTTATGGAACGGGAACTGGAGCTGGAGCTGGATGAACTACGGATCATTCAGGAGGCTGAGGGGGAAATTGAAAGGATGTACAGGGAGGTGGTCACTCTTCTGCCACAGGATAGGAACAGCTGGGTTGCAGTCAGTGGGAGGAAAGGGAACCGACAGTCAGAGCAGAGATCCCCTGTGTGCGTTCCCCTCAGAAATATATGTACCATTTTGGATACTGCTGGTGTGGACGGCCGACGAGGGAAAAGCCATAGTTATCAGGTCTCTGGCCCTGAGCCTAGCATTGTGGCTCGCAAGGGAAGGGGGGAGAATAAGAAAGCTCTAGTGTTATGGGTCTCAATAGTTAGACGGACTGACAGGAGATTTTATGGTCAGGAATGGGACCCGCTGAACGTATGTTGCCTCACGGTTACAGTGTCTGGGATGTAGCCGATTGGGTTTACAGGATTCCGAAGGGGCAGGGTGAGCAGCCAGAAATCATGGTACATATTTGCGCCAATGGTATAGCTAGGAAAGGGATTGAGGATCTGAAAAGTGACCACAGAGAGTTAGCTTGGAGGCTGATGAGCAGGACAAGTAGAGTAGTGATCTCAGGTTTGCTACCGGTGCCACTAGATAGTGTGGTGAGGAACGGTCAGTGAACGCAACTTAACACGGGGCTGCAAGGCGGGTGGAGGGGGGAGGGATTCAGATACCTAGACCATTGGGATACCTTCTGCGGAAGGTGCGACCTGTACATGAAGGGCGGTTTGCACCTGAACTAGAGGTGCACAAATGTCCTGGGTAGGAGATTTGCTCGTGTGATTCAACAGGGTTTAAAGCAGTTTGGCAGGTGGGTGGGAACCAGAGCCATATATCTGAGAGGGGGACAGTTGCATCTGGGGCAGTGACAGGATGTAGTGAATCTATCGGTAAGGTTTCTCCCGTGATGAAACAAAAGGATCGGTTAAAGTGTGTCTGCTTTAATGCAACATGTGGCAGAAATAAGAGTGACGAACTTAGAGCATGGTTCAGTATTTGGGGCTACGATGTTCTGGCCATAACGGAGACGTGGGTTTCACAGGGGCAGGAATGGTTACTTAATGTTCCAGGGTTTAGAATGTTTAAAAAGAACAGGGAGGGTGTTAAAAGAGGAGGGGGTGTAGCATTGCTAATCAGAGAGTGCATCACAGCTATAGAAACGAAGGTTGTTGAGAATGGTTTTTCTACTGAGTCAGTTATGGGTGGAAGTTAGGAACATCAAGGGAACAGCCACCGCATTGGGTTTTTTTTTACAGACCACCTAATAGCAATACTGCCATTGAAGAACTCATAGGTCGTCAGATTCTGGAAAAATGCAAAAGTAGCATAGTTGTTTTTATGTGCGATTTCAACATTCCCAATATCAACTGGAACTTCCTAAGTGCAGATGGATTGGATGGAGCAATTTATGTCAAGTGTGTTCAGGAGGGTTTCCTTACTCAGTATGTAGACAGACCGACGAGGGGAGAGGACATTTTGGATTTGGTGCTTGGCAATGATCCAGGACAGGTGTCAGGTCTTGTGGTGGGAGAACACTTTGATGACAGTGACTACAACTGCCTCACATTTACCATAGCCTTGGAGAGGGAAAGGATCAGTTACCATGGGAAGATATTTAAATGGGGAAAAGGAAATTATGACGCTATCAAACAGGAGTTGGGTAGTACAGACTGGGAGCAATTGTTCCACGGAAAGGGCACAGCAGACATGCGAACACTATTTAAGGAGCAGTTGTTGCGAGTGATGCACGAATTTCATTCCTCTGAGACAGGTAAGAAGGGGTAAGATTAAGGAACTTTGGATGACGAGAACAGAGGAACTTCTCGTCAAAAGGAAGAAGGTGGGTTACATACGGTGGACGAAGCAAGGATCTAGCACAGCTTGCTTGAGAGGAGCTCATAAATGGACTGATGGGAGCTAGGAGAGGGCAGAAAAATGCTTGGCAGGAAGGATTAAGGAGAACACAAAGGCATTTTACACATACGTGAGAAATAACACAATGATCAGGGATTGCGGAGGGAAAGTGCGCATGGAGTCTGAGCAGATAGGGGATGCCCTAAATGAGTTATGTTGTGGTTTCGGTTTTAACAAAGGAAAGGGACCTTGTTGTGAATGAAAACGTTGATGAGCTGGGATACAGTGTTGACCAAATCAAGATTTATGAAGTTGATGTGCTGGAAATTTTGGAAAACATTAAAATTAATAAATCCCCAGGTCCAGACCAGATTTATCCTCGGCTGCTCCTGGAAGCAAAAAAAGGAGGTTGCTAAGCTGCTGGCGAGAATCTTTGCCTCCTCACTCGCCACAGGAGTCGAACCGGAGGATTGGAAGGAGGCAAATGTTGTTCCTCTTTTCAAGAAGGGCAATAGGAAAATCCCGGGCAATTACCGTCCAGTAAATCTTACGTCTGTGGTCAGCAAATGTTTGGAAAGAATTCTGAGGGATATAATTTATTACTATTTGGCAAAGCATAGTGTGATTAAAGGTGGTCAGCAGGCTTTGTAAGGGGCAGGTCATGCCTCACAAATCTTATTGAGTTCTTTGAGGAGGTGACAAGACAGGCCACCAAAGAACGAGCAGTGGATGTGGTGTATGTGGACGTCAGCAAGGCATTTGATAAGGTTTCCCATGGTAAGCTCATTCATAAAGTCAGGACGTATGGGATACAGGGAGATTTGGCTATCTGGATTCAGAATTGATTGGCTGATAGAAGACAAAGAGTGGTTGGAGATGTAAAATATTCTGCATGGAGGTCAGTGATGATTCGGGTCCCGTGGGGATCTGTCCTTGGCCCTCTGCACTTTGCATATTTTATAAATGATTTGGAGGTTGAGGGGTGGGTTAGTAAATTTTCAGATGACACAATGGTTGCAGGTGCCGTTGATAGTATCGAGGGCTATTGCAGGCTGCAGCACGACATAGACACGATGCAGACTTGGGCTGAGAAATGGCAGATGGAGATCAACCTGGATGAATGAGAAGTGATGCATTTTGGAAGTTCGAACTCCAATGTAGGATTAAATGCAGCATTCTTGGTAATGTGCCCGAACAGAGGGATCAGGGTGTGCAAGTACATAGATCCCTCAAAGTTGCCATACAAGTGGATAGGGTTGCTAAGAAAGCATATAATGTTTTGGCTTTCATTAACAGGGGGTTGAGTTTAAGAGCCGTGGGGTTTGCTACGGCTCTAGAAGTCCCTGGCGAGACCACACTTGGAATATTGTGTCTAGTTCTGGTCGCCCTATGAGAGGAAAGATACATAGGCTTTGGCGATGGTGCAAAGAAGGTTTAGCAAGATGCTGCCTGGATTGGAGGGCTTGCCGTTTGAAGAAAGTTTGAACAAGCTCGGACCTTTCTCTCTGGAGAGAAGGAGGAATAGAGGAGACCTCATCGAGGTATATAAGGTAATGAAAGGAATAGATAGAGTCAATAGCCAGTGACTTTTCCCCAGGGCAAGATTGACGGGTAGGAGTGGTCATAGTTTTAATGTATTATGAGAAAGGAATAGAGGGAATGTCAGAGGTAGGTTCTTTATGCAGAGAATGAATGGAATGCATGGAATGAATTGCCAGTGGTGGTAATTGAAGCAGAGTCATGAGGGACATTTGAGCGACTGCTGGACATGCCCATGATAGCTGTGAGCTGAGGGGTGCGGAGGTTACGTTATTACATTTTAAATTAAGATTAAATCTCGGCACAGCACCGTGGGCCTAAGGGACTGTTCTGTGCTGTACTTATCTATGTTCTATGTTTTATGTCGAGCTGTGTACACCACCCAAGTACATATAAATAAACAAATAAACCGTCCCAGTACACGAACTGTAAACCCGGAACAGTTAACCTCCCAGCATGTAGATCTGTGTACAGCGTCCCAGTGAATGGAACTGAAAACCAGAAGCAGTTGCCCTCCCAGCATGTAGAGCTGTGCAGAGCACCTCAGTGCATTGAACTGTAAACCAGAAGCAGTTGCACTGCCAGTATGCAGAGCTGTGTACACCACTCCAGTGCATTGATCTGTAAACCAGGAGCAGTCTTCCTCGCAGTAGATAGAGCAGCTTATACCATGCCAGTGCATTGAACGGTAAACCAGGATCAGTTACCGTCCCAGCATGTAGACCTGTGTACAACGCCCCAGTAAATTGAACTGTAAACCATGCGCAGTTACACGCCCAGCACGTAGAGCTGTTTACAACGCCCAATTGCAATGAACTGTAAACCAGGAACAGTTACCCGCCCAGCTTGTAGAGCTATGTACACCACCCCAGTGCATTGAACTGTAAACCAGGAGCAGTTACACTGCCAGTACTTAGAACAGTGTACAACGCCCCAGTGCATTGAACGGCAAACCAGAGACAGTGATCCTCACAGCATGTAGAGATGTGTGCACCACCCCAGTGCATAAAAGTGTAAACCAGCAGCTGTTGCCTCCCAGCATGTACGACTGTGTGCACCACCCCAATGTTTTGAACTGCACATCGGGAAGAGTTATCCTCACAGCATGTTGAGCTGTGTACACCAGCCCAGTGCATTGAACTCTACTCCAGGAGCAGTTACACTCCCAGCATGCAGAGCTGTGTACATCAACCCAGTGCATTGATCCTTAAACCAGTAGCAGTTACCCTCCCAGCATATGGAATTTTGTACAACGCCCCAATGCATTGAACTGGAAAGCATGAGCAGTTTCCCTTCCAGCATGTAGAGCTCGGTACAGCACCCCAGTGCATTGAACAGTAAACCTGAGCGGTTAACCGCTCAGCATGTAGAGCTGTGTACACTGCCCCAGTGCGTTGACCCCTAAACCATGAGCAGTTACCCTCCCAGCAAGTAGATGTGTGCACAAAGCCCCACTGCATTTAATTGTAAAACAAAATTACACTCCCAGCATTTAGAGCTGTGTGCACCACCCCATTCCACTGATTTGTAAATCGGGAACAGTTATCCTCCCACCATGTGGAGCTGTGTATACCACCCAGTGCATTGTACCATAAACTAGGAGCAGTGACCCTCAGAGCAGGTTGAAGTTTGTAGAGCACCTCAGTACATTGAATTGTACAACAGGAGCAATTTACCCACCCAGCATGTAGAGCCGAGAGCAACGCCTCAGTGCATTGAACTGTATTACAGGAGCTGGTACCCTCCCTGCATGTGCAGCTGAGTACAACGCCCCTGTGAATTGAACTGAAAACCAGAATCAGTTGCCTTCCCAGAAGGGAGTGCTGTGTAGAACGCCTCATTGTACTGAACTGTAAACCAGCAGCAGTTTACATCCTAGCATGTACTGCTATGTACACCACCCCAGTGCATTGAACTATAAACCAGGAGCAGTTATTCTTCAGCACGTTGGGCTTGGTACACCACCGCAGTACATTGAAACAGAAACCAGCAGCAATTATCCTCCCAGAATGTAGACCTGTGTATGTAACCCCAGTGCATTGAAATACAAAACAGAAGCAGATACCCTCCCAGCATGTAGAGCTGTGTACACCTTCCCAGTACAATGATTTGGAAAAAAGGAGCAATTAGCCACCCAGCATGTAGAGCTGTGGACACCACCCCAGGACATTGTTCTGTAAATCAGGAGCAGTTACCCTCCCAGCATGTAGAGCAGATTAGAACGCCCCAGTAAGTTGAACTATAAACCAGAACCAGATACCGTCACAGCATGTAGAGATGTGTATACCACCCCAGTGCAGTGAACTGTAAAGCAGGTGCAGTCTCCCTTCCAACATGTCGAGCTATATACACAACTACAATACATTGAACTGTAAACCAGAATAATTACACTTCCAGCATGTAGACCTGGGTAGAACGCCCCAGTAGAATGAACTGTAAGCCAGGGGCACTTACCCACCCAACATGTAGAGATGAGTACAATGCACCAGTGCATTGAACTGTAAAACAGGAGCAGTTAGCCTCCCAGCATGTAGAGCTGTGTACAACGTCCAATTGCGATGAATTGTAAACCAGGAACAGTTACACGCCCAGCTTGTAGAGCAGTGTACACCACCCCAGTGTATTGAACTGTAAACCAGGATCAGTTAATTTCCCAGCATGTCGAGCTGTGTACACCACCCAGTGCAGTGAACTGTAAACCATGTGCAGTCTCAATCCCAGCATGCCGAGCAGTTTAGAACGCTCCAGTGCGTTGAACTATAAACCAGAACCAGATACCGTCACAGCATGTAGGGATGTGTATACCACCCTAGTGCAGTCAACTGTAAACTAGGATCAGTTGTCCTCCCAGCTTGTAGACCTGTGTACAACACCCCAGTGCACTGAACTGTAAACCAGGTTCATTTTGCCTCCCAGCATGTTGAGGTGTGTACAACGCCCCAGTGCCTTGAGCTGAAAACCAGGAGTAGCTGCCCTCCCAGCATATAGAGCTGTGCAGAACACCTCAGTGCATTGAACTGTAAACTAGGAGCTGTTGCCCTCCCAGCAGGTACAGCTGTGTACAACGCCCCAGTCAAATGAAATGAAAACCGGGAGCAGATGACCTCACTCAATGCAGAGTTGTGCAGAACTCCTCAGTGCATTGAACTGTATGCCAGGAGCAGTTACCCTCCTAGCATGTACTGCTTTGTGCACCACCTCAGTGCATTGATCTGTAAATCAGGAACAGTTTCCCACCCAGTATAGCAGTGTAGTACGCCCTAGTGCATTGAACTGTAAACCAGGATCAGTTTTCCTCACAGCATATAAACCTGTGTGCAACGCCCAAGTGCATTGAACTGTAAAGCAGGAGCTGTTCACCACCGAGCATGTAGAGCTGAGTACAACGCTTCAGTGCATTGAACTGCATACCAAGAGCTATTACCCTCCCAGCATGTACAGCTGTAGACAACGCCCCTGTGAATTGAACTGTAAAGTAGGAGCAGTTGCACTCACCGCACGCAGAGCTGTGTACAGCACACCAGTGTTTTGATATGTTCACCAGGAGCAGTTACACTCCCTGCATGTCGAGGTGTGTACAACGCCCAATTGCAATGAACTGAAAAGCAGGAGCAGTTACTCTCCCAGCATATAGAGCTCGATATTGAACAGTAAACCTGGAGCGGGTAAGCGACCAGCATGCACGACTGTGTACACCAGCCCAGTTTGTTGATCTCTAAACCATGAGCAGTTACCCTCCCAGCAAGTAGATGTGTGCACAACGCTCCACTACATTTAATTGTAAAACAAAGTTACACTCCCCGCATTTAGAGCTGTGTGCACCACCCCAGTCCACTGATTTTTAAACCAGGCGCAGTTACCCTCACAGCATGTTGAAGTTTGCATAGCACCTCAGTGCATTGAATTGTACCACAGGAGCAGTTACCCACCCAGCATGTAGTGCTGAGTGCAACGCCTCAGTGCATTGAACTGTATTACAGGAGATGGTTCCCTCCCAGCATGTACAGCTGTGTAGAACCCCCCAGTGTATTGAACTGTAAACCAGAAGCAGTTAACCTCCTAGCATGTACTTCTAAGTACACCACCCCAGTGCATTGGACTACAAACCAGGAGCAGTTATTCTCCAGCACGTAGGGCATGGTACGCCACCACAGTGCATTGAAACAGAAACCAGCAGCAGTATCCTCCCAGAATGTAGAGCTGTGTATATCACTCCAGTGCACTGAAATGCAAAACAGGAGCAGTTACCCTCACAACATGTTGATGTTTATATAGCATCTCAGTGCATTGAATTGTACACCAGAAGCAGTTACACTCCCAGCATGTAGAGCTGTGTACACCACCCCAGTACATTGAACTGTAAACCAGAAACAGTGACCCTACCAGCATGTAGAGCTGTGTACAATGCCCCAGTATACAGAACTGTAAACCAAGAGCAGTTACTCTCCCTGCAAGTAAAGCTACATACAACGCCCTCGTGCCCTTAACCGTTCACCAGGAGCAGTCGCCCTCCTAGGATGTACTGCTGTGTAGAACCCATTCTTTTTGAATACACGGTATAGGTGATTTTCCTCTGCTCTGTGTGTATTCAAAATAATGGGTACCCAATGAACACAGTCCGCTGATGTCTCAGCAACAAACCTAAATAAGCATACAAAACAGGTCCAGAAACCCTGGCCACTCGCTCCTCCATCAAACACATCTCGGAAATGACTGCCAGATTACTCAGACCCCTTGGCATCATGGTAACTCACAAACCCACCAACACGCTAAATCAGCAACGAATGGACTTGGAAGACCCTTGAAGACAATGAGTAAAACTAACGTCATTTACAAAATACCGTGCAAGGACTGTAACAAACACTACATTGGACAAACAGGCAGAAAACTCGCTACCAGGATACATGAACACCAACTAGCCATAAAACACATGACCCTATCTCACTAGCAATCTCACGTATGGATGAGGAAGGATACCACTTCGACTGGGACAATACATCCATCCTCGGACAAGCCAAACAAAGACACCCACGAGAATTCCTAGAAATATGGCATTGCAACCAGAGCTCTACCAACAAACGCATCAAGTAGACCCCATGTACCACCCCGTGAGAAAAAGAACAGGAAGTGACTTCACTATAGGAAATAATATCATGAAAAGAAATGACATCACTAACCCAAAGAAACCCAAAGATATAAATAGAAAGTAGGAATAGTCAGCAGTGCTTCGCCTGAGGTCCACTGAAGATGTTACCTAGTATGGTAAGGAAACGACTGGAAATGAACCTTTTAGCTCAGCGAGCAAACCGACATCCAAAACCTCAACCTGAGCTACAAATCTTCTCAAAACTCTATAGAAAGACATACCATGGAAGAATGTGTTCACAGTTTTCAGAATGCTGAAATGAAGAAATTTTGATTGCATCCTGCAACTTGAGCCAGTATTCATTGAGTGCGGCAGAGGGATATTCTGTAAGCGGCAGAGCTATTTGTCTCACGCTATCTTTTGGAACTCACCTCATTAACTATCCATCCTAATCCGTGGTGTCTCTCTCACTCAATGCCAACCCGATTCTCCAACCCATCATGCCTGGAGGAATTCAGCATCGCCCGGATGCCCATGGATATTCTATGATTCGTGGAAATGCTACCATCTTTAAAAGGCTAATGGGCACACGATTGAGCTTTGTCAGTTCGGAGCTGCACTGCACAGTTTACGCCGACCATGGCAGATAAGGGGCAATTACACCACGGTTTGTCGACAGGGGCATGGAGGTCCTGGTGGATGGCCTAGTACATAGGGGACCATTCTCTTTCCAGAGAGGGCCACACCATCAGACCCATCGAACATGGTCTGACCTAACCACCCAGCTCATTGCAGTATTTGCAGTCTGAAGAAATGTCCAGTAACACAGGACAAGCATCAATACCCTCCCTGCTCTTTCAGGACAAGGCTCACTGTATTCTCTCTGCTTTCTCACACTCAGTGCATAACTGTTATAGCATCTACCCCCGAACAAGGCTCATGCTCCAACACTCTCGCTATTGCATGCAGCACCCCTTCCAATTTACCCTCCACACTAATTACACCGCATTGATAGAACACTGTGTAATGACTTCCTCTGGAATCCTCACAATTCACCGCCCCCACCTAGAGCAGCATTAACATCAGGGCCACCCACTCCCCCCTCCCCCTCCCTTTCTCCCATTCCAGGTAGGAAGAGCCTGGAATAGGAAAGAAAGGGCCAAGCCGGGTAGTGGAGTTCCCGATATCTGTTTCCTTATCTCCCTCCCCCCGCAATGTGGGAGAACCCTGGAACGAGCTGGAGAGGACGGGACAGCTCGTGTGGAGATTCTGAAATATCCACGTCCCACCAACCGAGACTGAGCAAAGCACATAACATTTTGGACATACAAACACACATGAAGTCATAAAGTCACATAGGGGATTTAGAAACAGACCTATCGGCTGATACAGTACATGCTGAGGATAATTTTAAACTAATCTAATCTAATCCCACGTTCTTGCACTTGGACTATGTTTTCCTAAACCTTCTCTTACTCTTGTACTTAATAAAATGTCTTTTAAACGTTGTAATTTCACCCACATCCACCACTTCTCAGGACGTTCATTCTATAGACGAACCAAATGATGTGTAATAAAAATGCATTTCATGTGTCCTGATCAGGTATACACGAGGCCTTTGTGGCAAGATTGCTTTGAGTCTTGATGAGACGTTGTTTTAATTAATAACCCAGATGAGGTGCTGGAATACAAGAGACTGACGAACGTGGTGCTATTATGAAGCAAACTGGAAAGGAGAAGACAGAGAACAACAGATTGATGAGCCTGACATCAGTGCTGGGCAAAGTGTTGGGGAGAATCCTGAGGGACAGGATGTACATGTATTTGGAAAGGCAATTAGCGACAGTCAACATGGCTTTGTACGTGGGAAATCATGTCTCACAAACGTGATTATTTTTGCTTGAAGAAGTAACGAAGAGGATTGATGCGGGCAGAGCAGTGGACGTGATCTATATGGACTTCAGTAAGATGCTCGATAAGGTATTAGTGTATTAGTGAGTGTCTGGTTTGCCTGGTAGACTGGTTTGCCAGTCTCATGGAATACGGGGAGAACTAGCCAATTGGATACAGCACTAGCTCGAAGATAGATGACAGAGGGCGGTGGTGGAGGGTTGCTTTTCAAACTGGAGGCCTGTGAGCAGTGCTGTGCCACAAACATTGGTGCTGGGTCCACTGCTGATTGTCATTTATATAAATGATTTCAATGTGAACATAGGAAGTATGGTTAGTATGTTTATAGATAACACCAAAATTTAAGGTGCAGTGGACAGAGCAGAAGGTTACCTCGGATGACAACGGGCCAATGATCTGAGGAGTGGCTTGTGGAGTTTACTTTATAGATAAATGTGAGGAGCTGTATTTTGGAAAAGAAAATCAATTGTTTGACATATACAATTAATGTTCCGTCCCTGTGGAGTGTTGCTAAACAATGAGACCTTGGAGTGCAGGTTCATAGTAGTTGAAAATGGAGTGGCAGGTACATAGGATAGTGAACAGGTATGTGATATGCTTGCCGTTGTTGGTCAATGCATTGAATATAGGAGTTAGGAGATCATACTGTGGCTGTACAGGACATTGCTTAGGCTACCTTTGAATACTTCGTTCAATTACGGTCTCGCTCTTAGAGGAAGAATGTGTGCAACCTGAAAGCGTTCAGAAAATACTTAGAAATATATTGCCAGGGTTGGAGGCTTTGAGGTTTATGGAGAGGCTGAATAAGCTGGGGTTATTTTCCGTGGAGCACCAGCAGTTGAGAGGTCAGCTTAGAGATTTATAAATGCATCGTTCCAAAGCCAGAGGACATAGGTTGAAGGTGAGAGGGGAAAGACTTAAAAGGGATCAAAGGGGCAATGTTTTCAAATAAAGGGAGTTGTGTATGTAACGAGCTGCCAGAGGAAGTTGTGGAGGCTGGCACAATTACAACATTTAAAAGGCATCTGGAGGGGTACATGACTAGGAAGTGTTTAGGGGGATATGGGACAAATACAGGCAAATAGAACTACATTAATATAGGACATCTGGTTGGTAAGGTAGAATTGGATGGAAGGGTTTGTTTCCATGCTGGACAGCTCTATGACACGATGTCTTCTGCACAACTTGCTCCTCTCAACTTAAAATGACGCCTTGGTCTTGAAATTCATCATCCTAAGGATAGGAAAAATGCCATTCAGCATCATCTCTGCCCCTCATTGTTTTATAAAGCTCCATAAGGTCTCAACCTTCTACCCTGCATTGGAAAAGTCCCAGTCCATTGAGACTGTACTTATAACTTAAACACGCCATTCCCAACAACATTCTGGTAAACCTTTCTGAACCGTCTCCAGTTTAACAATATCCTTAATATGACTGGGTGACCAGAACTGCACACAGTACTCCCGGAGAGGCCTCATCAATGCCCTGCACAGACTGAAGATAATGTTCCACCTCCTACACTCAAAAGGCTGAGCAATGAAGCCCAGCAAGCCAAACGCCTTTTTAACCATTCTGCCTACGCATGATGCAAACTTCAAAGAAATATACCAGAACTCCTGGACTCTCTGTTCTACAACGCGACAAAAGTCCTGGCATTTAATTGTATATGTCTTCTCTCCTTGTTTGTTTTATCTATTTGCAATATCTTGCATTCATCCAAATTAAACTCCATCTGCTGCTCCTCAGCCCAGTGAGTGATAGTACCGGGGAAGAAAGACTGGAAAGTAATCAGTGGCCTTGGATCACTTGATGGCTTTAAGAAGAGGGCAGTCACGCGTTAGAGTTGGTAAGTAGTGATCGGTGTTTTGGAATCAGAAAATATGCTCTTTCTGCGTCTCTGGTGTTCAATAATAAATATCAATTCGAGATCCTTTATAGTGCAGCGTGTGTCTGCATGATGTCTTTCGCTCATGTTGCAGACGACAGATAATAACCACTTAAGGTGTAAATCATAGCCAAACAACTAAAGATTTTCATAGTTTATCTCGAAGGCAGAGCCCATAAACTGAAAATCCCATACCTTTCATCTGTTTGTCAATGCAATTCTTTTAAAAGTGTAATTCAGTAAAGTCAATCAATAAATGAATTCACAAAGAGCCGAAAACTGATATTTAAAACGTAAATTTGGGCATGGTTTAACTTTTGTGCAGTGGGTAACGAACATGCCTCTGAGCCAGAGCTCTGGGTTAGATTTCAATGCCTGAACGTTCGTAGTAATCTGAATCCAGAAGGTCTGGATTCCAGTCCTGCCTGTCACCGAGGTATGTCACGGTATTTCAAAACAGGCTGATGAACAAATTCACAGGAGAATAATGTTGCAGCTTTAGGGACTATTGCCAAGTGGTGTTAGTTCCCTACCTCTGAGCCCAAAAGTCTTGATCCAAATCCCACAGAGGTGTTTCATAATGCGGCTGAACAATTTGTTAAAATGATCTTAGAATCGTGATGTTGTGGAGAAGCCAGAGGTGCCAGTATTGAATTTCAGAATTCAGGCCCATTTTGACTGAAAGCACAGGGATTTGTGTTGATTTGAGTCACATTTGCACATTCTAGAGGGTTATAAGTTCATGGCGACCATGGATAGTGTGAATAATCAGGGTCTTTACCCCAGGATAGGGAAGTCTAAAACTGGAGAACGTAGAATAAATGTCAGATGGACAAAATTTGCACAGAGGCTGGTGTGTGTGTGCCAGAGGCAGTGGTGGAGGCTGGTATAATTACAACATTTAAAAGGCTTCTGGATGGGGTCATGAATTGGAAGGGTTTAGAGGGATTTGGAACAAATGCTGGAAAATGAAAGTAAGTTAATTTACGATATTTGATTGGCACAAATGAGTTGGACCCAAAGGGTCTGTTTCTGTGCTGTATAACTCATTGATCCAATTAATCATGATATCTTTGTAATCTTATGTATTCTTCTTCACCTTCCACTGTATAACTAATCTTGGTGTCATCCATAAGCTTGCTCACCATGCCTTCTTTAATTCCCATCTAAATTGTTGATATAAATGAAAACTAGCATCAATCCCTGTGGAACGCTGCCGGTCACAGCATCCAGTCCAAAAGACAACCCTCCCCCACCACTTTCTGTCTCCTGCCAACAAGCAGAACCGCATGCAGACATACAGAGACACAGACACATTTCTGTCATTAAGACAGAGATAGATACATTTCGACTGATAAGTGGACCAAGGGTTACAGTGAGGAGGCGGGAGAATTTTGTTGAAAAACATGCCAATCATGATCGAACAGCAGGTCAGACTCGATGGACCAAACAGTCCAGTTCTGCACCAACTTCGTACGCTCTATGGTTTATGCTATCAGAAATGCCGACCCAAGAGAGCAGTGGAGGCTGAGTTTGATAAATATTTTACTGAATAGAGTCAATGGGAATGTGGTATAGGTTTGAGGAGCTGAATGGTCTATGTATTTCCTATTTGTTGTGCCCTTATTTCTAAAAATATAAAAGGCGACTTGCTGTAATTTCATACACTTTAAAATTAGAGGTTTCCCCATGTAGGATTGAGATAAAGATGTTCCTATTTCCTTAGGATTGTGCTGTCAGTGGTATTCTCATCCTTTGGAAACAGGGAAGACAGGGTCATTGAAGATATTCAAGGTTGACCTTGACTAATCTTTCTTGGAAAGGGGAGTCAGTGTTTATTGGGAGCAAACAGGAAAGGCGTGTTCATCCGCAAACAGTCCAGCCATGATATTTGTAAACTGAGCAACCGGCTGGAGCTCCTATCTCATGCGTTGTTCTTTCACTGCACCCTTTGAAGTTGTAACAGAAGGAGAGGAAGACCCCATTCAGCTAGTCAATGTCACTGCAATGAGGCAGGAGCAGCCCATTCTGCCCCTCTAAGGAGATGCACAAGAATAGAATGAAGTATTCAGTCACAGAGTAATGAAGATATTCATCAGGGAAACAGACTCTTTGCTCCAACTCATCCGTGCCAATCCGTTGTCCTAAATTAATTTAGTCTCATTTGCCAGCATTTCGCCCAAATCTCTCTGAATCGTTCCTTTCCATGTACCCATCTAGATGACTGTGAAATGTTGTAAGTATATGAGCCTCCACCACTTCCGCTGGCAGCTCATTCCGTACATACACCTTACTCTGTACGAACAAGTTGCCCTTAGGTCCTTTTTATATTCTTCCCCTCTCACCTTAAACCCATGTCCTCCAGTTCTGGTCTCCCCACCCCAGGGAAAAGGCCTTACCTATTTGCCCTATCCATGCCCCTCATGATTTTATAAACCTCTATAAAGACACCTCTGAAAGACTATAGTTTGTTTTAATTCATAGTGACTGCGACAATTGTTAAACACAGCATCAACAGCCAAAAATGAAATTAATGATTGAGATTATTGGTTGCGTTTTTAAGGGGAGACGTGTTAATCAGGCAAATGGGAAATCTCTCCTCCTCCTCCTCAGTGTCTGTCCGTTGAAAATTGAGCACATGACTGATATTCCAGAATGGTTCTATTACTGCATCTGAAATAAAGTATTTTTGACCGGGTAGCGACCCCCCCAAACGTTAGTTTATATTCTGTGCTCATCTTTTAAACACTCAGGGATCAGGATCATTGACGGTATGAACTCAACTGATCATTTCACATCAAGTGGCCCGAATGGAGGTTCGCTGACATCAGAAAAAAATCAAGAACCAGCTACACAGCATACCAGGAAGACATGCAACTTTTCTAGGCGGCTAAACAGGAACAGGGGAGCCCTGCTTAGTTACGAGGAAATATAGAGGAGAGATAATTACTTGTTTTCAGGTTGGAAAGCTGTAACTAGTGGAATTGCTCAGGGATCAGTATGAGGTCATCAACAGTTTACAAACAAAATTAATGATTTGTATGAAGGTGCTGAATGGACTGGAGTTCAATTTGCTCATACACCAGTACAGTCATTCAATAGGATGTCAAGTGGAGACATAGTGTTCACAATGCGATACAGACGGTGGAGGTTCGTGAGCAAACCTTTGGCAAAAAAAAAGTACAATGTCGGTGATGGGAAGTTTATGCTTTATAGGAAGCATAAAACAACAGCACATAATTTAACTGGAAGTATAATGCAGAACTCAGAGGTAGAAATGGCTCCGTGTGTCCTGGTACATAAAAGACATGAAGTTAGTCTGTAGATGCAGCCAGCGATTTGGTAAATAAATGGAGTGATACTTTTTCTTGCAAAGAGTATTGGGTCTGATCTGAAGAATGTTTTTCTCAACTGTACTGGCCTTTGCAGAAACTGCATATGATGTACTGCATGTGGTTGTAATTCCACTGACGAGAAAAAACAAATTGCTTTTGAAAGATGTTTCTCTTTTCTCGTTCATGGGATGAAGGCATTACGTAATGAACGATTAGTAATTTAGGCCTGAGAATTAGAAATGTTGTTATTGACCATATAAGATTTTGAGCTAGTGAATGTCTGTTGAATATTTTATCTTGTATGGGAGACTAAGACTGGGGAAATAATTAAAGAACAAGATGCATTCATTTCAATACTGATATTCTGAAGTTATATTTTGAAAGTATACGGGAACATGTAAACACATCTTCAAATCTCGTGGGATATTTGTCACGAAAGAAAAGACTTGAGTGTACGACAGCAGCAATGATGTACCTACATGGAGCAGGTAATGTGACGGAGTCATACAGCTCAGACACTGTTCAAAAAGTCCTCATTTTATCCACTTTGGGTTCGGATAATGTTATTGTGTGATTAAACTCAGAGAGGGACGAAATGCATTCTTCCTGAGAGGGAACAGCCTGTTGTTCCCACTCTCTCCATGTTCCTCCCGTGATGGAAGGAGGCGAGAGAAGAAATCGTTGGGGCCTTGACAGATATGTTTGTGGCGTTCTTCGGTACAGGTGAGGTGCCAGAACTCTGGAAGGTTGCTCATGTTTTCCCCCTGTGCAAGAAGGGTAATAGGGATATTCCGAGTAACTACAGACCAGTATGCCTAACGTCGGTGGTGGGAAAGGTGCTGGTGAGGGTACTGAGGGATAGGCTCTATTTATATTTAGAAAAGAATGGACTTATCAGTGAAAGGCGAAATGGTTTTGTGCGGGGGAAATCGTGCCTTACCAACTTAATAGACTTCTTTTAGGAAGTGACTAAGTTGATAGGTGAAGGAAGGGCTGTTGATGTCATATACATGGACTTTAGTAAGGTGTTTGATAAGGGTTCTCATGGTAGACTAATGGAGAAAGTAAAGTCACATGGTGTGCAGAATGTTCTAGCTAGGTGGATAAAGAATTGGTTGAGCAACCCGAGACAGAGTGTAGTAGTTGAAGAGAGTTTCTAGAAATGCTGAAAGGTGGTCAGTGGAGTTCCACAGGGGTCAGTGTAGGGGCCACTGTTGTTTGTGATATATATAAATGATCTGGAATAGGGAACTGTTGGTCTGATCAGCAAGTTTGCAGATGACACGAAGATTGGTGGAGTATCAGAAAGTATAAGGGATTGTCCAAGAATACAGGAGGATATAGATAGACTGGAGAGTTGGGTGGAAAAGTGCCAGATGGATTCAATCCAGACAAATGTGAGGTGATACATTTAGGTAATACTAATTCTCGAGCGAATCATACAATGAACGGAAGAGCCTTGGGAAAGTTTGATGGACAGAGAGACCTGGGAGAGCAGGTCCATTGTACCCTGAAGGTTGCTGCACAGGTGGATAGAGTGGGTAAGAAGACATAGAACACAGTACATAGAACATAGAACATTACAGCATAGTACAGTCGCTTCGGCCCTCGATGTTGCGCCGCCCTGGCATACTAAACTGAAGCCCATCCCACTTACACTATTCCATGTACGTCCATATGTCTGTCCAATGCTGACTTAAATGCACTTAAACTTGCCGAATCTACTACCGTTGCAGGCAAAGCATTCCATACCCTTACTACTCTCTGAGTAAAGAAACTACCTCTGACACTGTAAGCAATCTAATCTAATTGAATCTAATCTAATCTAATCTGTTTTATTCCCATCTCCCCTCATTTTAACATTGTGTCCCCTCGTGTTTGCCGCCCCCATACTTGGAAAATGGCTCTCCATCTCCACCCTATCTAACACTCTGATTATCTTGTATGTCTCTATTAAGTCACCTCTCAACCTTCTTCTCTCTAACGAGAACAGCCTCAAGGCCCTCAGCCTTTCCTCGTAAGGCATTCCTTCCATACCAGGCAACATCCTAGTAAATCTCCTCTACACCCTTTCCATAGCTTACACATCCTTCTTAAAATGCGGTGACCAGAACTGTACACAATACTCCAAGTGTGGCTGACCAGAGCTTTGTACAGCTGCAGCATAACCTCCTGCTTCTGGAACTCAATCCCTCTATTAATAAAGGCCAAAATACTGTCTGCCTTCTTAACAACCCTGTCAATCTGGGTGGCAACCTTCAGAGATCTGTGTACATGGACACCGAGATCTCTCTGCTCATCTGCACTTCCAAGAATCTTACCACTCGCCCAGTACTTCGCATTCCGATTACTCCATCCAAAGTGTATCACCTCACACTTGTCCACATTAAACTCCATTTGCCACCTCTCATCTCAGCTCCTATGTCTCTCTGCAACCTACTACATCCTTCGTCACTGTCCACAACTCAACCGACCTTAGTGTCGTCCGCAAATTTACTAACACACCCTTCTAAGCCCTCATCCAGGTCATTTATAAAAATGACAAACAGCAGTGGACCCAACACCGACGCTTGCGGTATGCCGCTAGTAACTGGACACCAAGATGAACATGTTCCATCAGCAACAACCCTCTGTTTTCTTTCAGCAAGCCAATTACTGATCCAAACTGCTATGTCTCCCACAATCCCAATCCTCTGCATTTTGTATAATAGCCTACTGTGGGGAACCTTATCGAACACCTTGCTGAAATCCATATTCACCACATCAACCGGTTTACTCTCATCAACCTGTTTGGTCACTTTGTCAAAAAGCTCAATAAGATTCGTTAGGCACGACCTACCCTTCACAAAACCATGCTGACTGTCCCTGATCAGATTATTCTTTCCTCGATGGTTATAAATCCTATCTTTTATAACCTTTTCCAACACTCTACCAACAACTGAAGTGAGACTCACTGGTCTGCAATTTCCAGGGTTGCCTCTACTACCCTTATTGAACAAGGGAACCACATTTTCTATCCTCCAGTCCTCAGGCACTTTTCCTGTAGACAATGATGATTGGAAGATCAATGCCAAAGGCTCGGCAATCTCTTCCCTCGCTTCCCAGGATCCTAGGATAGATCCCATCCGGCCCAGGGGACCTGTCTATTTTCCCACTCTGCAGTATTTCTAATACCTCTTCCTTGTGAACCTCAATCTCTTCTAGTCTAGATGCAAGTATCTGTGTATCTTCCTCGCCAACATTTTCGTTTTCTATAGTGAACACGGGCGGCACGGTGGCACAGTGTGCCACCCTGCCGCCAGAGACCCGGGTTCAATTGAACCCGCCAGAGACCCGGGTTCAATTCCCACCTCAGGCGACTGACTGTGTGGAGTTTGCATGTTCTCCCCGTGTCTGCATGGGTTTCTCCGGGTGCTCCGGTTTCCTCCCACAGTCCAAAGATGTGCAGG
>NC_057752.1:15467562-15492831 GCF_004010195.1 Chiloscyllium plagiosum
ATCCTTGATTGGCCCTAATTTAACTCTCGTCATTCTTTTATTCCTGACATACCTATGGAAAGCCTTAGGGTTAACCGTGATCCTATCCACCAACAACTTCTCATGTCTCCTCCTGGCTCTTCTGAACTCTCTTTTTAGGTCTTTCCTGACTTCCTTGTAATCCTCAAGCTCCCTAAGTGAGTTTTCACATTTTGTCCTAACATCAGCCTTCTTCTTCTTCTTCTTCTTCTTCATGACCAGGGATTTCACTTCCTTAGTAAACCATGGCTCACGCGTTTTATATCTTCCTCCCTGCCTGACAGGTATATACTTATCTAGGACACAGAGGAGCTTTTCCTTGAATAAGCTCCACATTTTAACGTGTTCATCCCCTGCCGTTTCCTTCCCCATTCTACGCTTCCTAAATCTTTTCTAATGGCATCGTAATTTCCCTTCCCCCAGCTATAACAGTTGCTTGGTGGAATACACTTATCCCTTTCTATCACTAAAGTAAACCGGACAGAATTGTGATCGCTGTCTCCAAAGTGCTCACCTACTTCAAAATCTAACACCTGGCCAGGTTCGTTACCCAGTACTAAATATAAAGTGGCTTCGCCCCTTGTAGGCCTGTCTACATACTGTGTCAGGAAGCCCTCCTGCACACACTGGACAAAAACTGACCCATCTATAGTACTCGTACTCCAGAGATCCCAGTCAATATTTGGATAGTTGAAGTCCCCCACGACAACAACCCTGCCTCTCTCACTCCTATCCAGAGTCATTTTTGCTATCCTTTCCTCTACATCTCTGGGACTATTCGGAGGCCTATAGAAAACTCCCAGCATGGTGACTTCTCCTTTCCTGTTTCTAAGCTCAGCCCATACGACCTCAATTAACGAGTCCCCAAACATCCTTTCTACAACTGTAATGTTGTCCCTGATCAAAAATGCCACACCTCCCCCTCCTTTACCATTTTCGCTGTTCTCACTGAAAAATCTGAATCCGGAACCTGAAACAGCCATCCCTGTCCCTGCTCTATCCATGTCTCCTAAATGGCTACAACATCGTAGTCCCAGGTACCAACCCACGCTCCCAGTTCACCCACTTTATTTCGGATATTCCTCGCGTTGAAGTACACACAGTTCAAACCAGGTTCTCGCTAGCCAGTGTCAGACACTTGAATTTGGAACTCCCAACTCTCATCCTCTTCTGTACCAGTCCTACAATTTTGGTTCCAATCCCCCTGCCGTATTAGTTTAAATCTACCTTAATAGCTTTAGCGAATTTCCCACCCAGGATATTGGTACCCCTCTGGTTTAGATGCTATTGGTACCCTCCTGCTTGTAGAGGTCCCACCTACCCAAGAAAGAGCTCCAATTATCCAAAAAACCGAAACCCTTCCTCCTGCAACATCCCTGCAGCCACGTGTTCAACTCCTTTCTTTCCATATTCCTCACCTCACTAGCACGTGTCACAGGCAGCAAACCAGAGAAAACAACTCTGTTTGTCCTAGCTCTAAGCTTCCATCCTAGCTCCCTGAATCTCTGCCTCAATTCCCCATTTCTCTTCTGACCTATGTCGGTGCTAATGTGGAACACGACTTGGAGCTGCTCTCCCTACCCCGAAGGATCTCAGAAACACGATCAGAGACATCACAGACCCTGGCACCTGGGAGGCAGCACACCAACCGTGAGTCTCTCTCGTTTCCAAAGAACCTCCTATCTGTCCACCTAACTACCGAGTCCCCAAGGAATACTGCTCTGCTCATCTTCCCCCTTCCCTTATGAGCAGCAGGTGCCCCACTGCTTTCCCCTGGTAAGTCATCCCCCTAACAGTTTCCAAAACATATAGCATGCTTGCCTACGTTGAGCGGGTTATCGAGTATAAGTGCTGGCAAGTCATGTGAAAATTGTGCAAGGCACTGTTTCGGCCGCATTCAGAATACTGTGCACGGTGGCCCAGTGGTTAGCACTGCTGCCTCACAGCGCCAGAGGCCCGGGTTCAATTCCTGACTCAGGCGACTGGCACCACATTACCAAAATGATGTGGACGCTTTGGAGAGGGTGCAGAGAAGGTTTACGAGGATGTTGCCTGGTATGGAAGGTGCTAGCTATGAAGAGAGGTTGATTAAGTTAGGTTTGTTTTCATTCAAAAGAAGGAGATTGATGGGGGGGCCTAATTGAGGTTTACGAAATCATGAAGTATATAGGCAGGATGGATGGAGAGAGGCTTTTTCCAAGGGTGAAGTATTCAATAACGAGAGGTCACACTTTCTATGTGAGAGTTAGAAAGTTTAAGGGGGATACACGCGGCAAGTAATTCACACAAAGTGTTGTGGGCGTCTGGAACGCGTTGCCAGCAGAGGTGGTAGAGGCAAGCACGGTAGATTCATTTAAGATACGTCTGGACAGATGCATGAGTCGGTGGGGAGCAGAGGTATACAGATGCCTTGGAATTGGGCGACAGGTTTAGACAGTAATTTGGATCGGCTCTTGCTTGGAGGGCCGAAGGCTCTGTTCCTGGGCTGTAAAATTTATTTGTTCTTTGCTCTCTCGTCCCAGTAATTTGGGTGAGCTGAAAACTCCTTCGTCGTCTTTACCACTCATGAAGGATTCCTGTCGAGGATTCACTGGAATCTCCCCAGTGCATGAAGTAAAGGGACCTCAGCTAAGCCCACCTCTTCCAGGAAGTAATCTCATTATTAGTAGCTTGGAAGAGCAGAATAGCACCATAAACTGAATTATATTTGGGACAATAACTCATGCTTCCTTTCATCATTAATTCAATTAATATTTGGGCAAGGTTCTTTCAAGTTAACGCTCTGCAGAAATTTTATTTTTCAGTTTGACATCAAACGTGTGCATGAGTCAGTATTTTTAGAAAGGGAAATATCGGTGCACAGAATAGCAATATCCAAACTGTTTGCCATTCATCTTTCCATCGTAGTTTGGGTAACTTTGTTTGGGCTATAAACCTGTTAATATTATCAGATTAAAAACTCTGCCTGACTTGTTTATAAACCTGACCCAGTCTGAGACCTATAGTATTCACCATATCACCAACCCGATTACATTAATATTTGCAGTGAGCTTTGGAAGTGTGAGTCGAGGAAAGGCAATAGTAGTAGCCTGAACTATAAATCGGTGAGCCTGACGTCATTGGTGGGTTCATTGTTGGAGAGGATTGTGAGGGATCGGATTTACATGCATTTTGGAGATGCAACGACAGATTACTGCTAATCAACATGATTTTCTGCACGGGAAATCATTTCTAACAATGTTGATGGCGTTTTTTGAAGAGTTGACAAAAAAAGATTAATGTGGAAGATGCTGTCCATACAGCCTTCAACAAGGTGTTCGACAAGATTTCGCATACAGGCAAGTTAGTATGCTTAAATCATAAATGGATCCAAGATTAACTGCCAAGCGACTACAAAAATTATGTTGAAGGTAAGAGACAGAGGGTGGTAGAGGACTGCCTTTTAGACTTTAGCCCTGTGACCAGTGGTATAACAGATGTGACTATTTGCCTGTTTATTATGTTTACGGATGACAGCAAAATCGGGGGTGCATTGGCCAGCAAGGTTTACCTCAGAGCTTGATCAGATGGGCCAATGGGCCAAGGAGTGACAGATGGAGTTAAATTTAGATAAATGTGAAGTGTTGCTTTTTGGTAAGGTAAACTCGGACATATACAATTAATGGTGGGGCTCTGGGGAGTGTTTTTGAACAAAAAGGTTCAGGCTCATCTTTTCTTAAAAGCAGAGTCGCAGGTAGACAGTGTGGTGAAGAAGGGGTTTGGTATTCTTGCCTTTATTGGACAGTACATTGAGTATGCGAGTTGGGAGATCATGTTACGACTGGGCAGGATGTTGGTGAAGTCACATTTAGAACGTTGTGTCTAATTTGGTTCTCACTGCTATTGAAACAATTCTGTTAAGCAGGAGTTTCTGCAGAAAAGATTTACAAGGACATGGTCGGGACTGGAGGGATTGAGTTACAGGGGGAGGATGGAGAGACTTGGGCTTGTGGAGCATCAGAGGCCAAGGCATGACATTATAGAGGTTTATAAAATCAAAATGGACATGGATAATCTAGATAACCAAGGCCTTTTTCCAAAGGTAGTGTAGTCAAAAACTGTAGGACAAAGGCTTAAGTGAGAGGAGAAAGATAGTAAAGGGACAAAAGTTTCATGCAGATTGTGGTGTGTGTGTGTTTGTGAGTGTGGAATGAGATGTCAGAAAAAGTGTTGGAGGCTGGTACAGTTGCAACATTTAAAAGGCATCTGGATGTTCAGACCAATATGAAGGATTGAGAGGGATGTGGGCCTAATGCTGGCAAACGGGTTAAGAACAGATTGGGATATCCGGTTTATGTGGACAGGTTTTCCTGCTGTATGACGTTATAAGAAAGATGAGGAGCAATTCTAAAAGGGCCTTTCGAGTGGGAATTCTCTTCCTCAGAATTTTGTGGTGCCTCTCCGTTTACATTTATTCAAACTGCGTCAGTTAAATATTTGACAGAGAAGTGACTCACGAATAATGGGATGCAGGCAAGACAGTGGGGCTGAGACCACAACCTGATCAGCCACAATCCTAGTGCCTGGTGGAGAAGGCTGAAAGTGTCTCGCTCCCCCACCTGTCTGTGTAAGAGAGTTCATGGCATTAGTGCACAGAACATAGAAACGTACAGCACAGAACAGGCCCTTTGGCCCACGATGTTGTGCTGATGTTTAATCCTAATGTAACATGTAATAATTAACCTCCGCACCCTTCAACTCACTGCTCTCCACGTGCCTGTTCAGCAGTCGCTTTAATGTCCCTAATGACTCTGCTTCCACCACCACTGCTGGAGACGCTTTCCATGCATTCACAACTCTCTGCGTGGAGAACCTGCCTCTGATATCTTAAAAGTATGACCCCATGTGCCCTGGGGAAAAGTACCTGGCTATTGACTCTATCTATTCCTCTCATTATATTTTATATCTCTATCAGGTCTCTTCTCTTCCTCCTTCTCTCCAGAGAGAAAAGTCCAAACGTTTTCAAACTTTCTTCATAAGGTAAGCCCTCCAGTCCAGGCAGGATCCTGGTAAACCTTCTTTGCACTCTCTCCAAAGCCTCTGTATCTTTCCTATAGTAGGGCGACCAGAACTGGACACAGTATTCCAAGTGTGGTCTCACCATTGTCTTGTAGAGATGTTGCAAAACCTCACGGCTCTAAAACTCGATCCCCCTGTTAATGAAAGCGAAAAATCCATATGCTTTCTGAACAACATTATCCACTTGGGTGGCAGCTTTTAAGGATCTATGTACTTGCACACCCAGATCCCTTTGTTCCTACACACTGCCAAGAATGCAGTCCTTAATCCTATATCCAGCATTCGAGTTTCACCTTCCAAAATGCATCACTTCGCACTTATCCAGGTTGAACTCTTTCTGCCGTTTCGCAGCCCAGCTCTGCATCCTGTCCATGTCGCGCTGTAGCCTGCAACAGCCCTCGATACTACCGACGACACCTGTAACATTTGTGCCATCTGCAAATTTAATAACCCACCTCTCAACTTCCGCATCCAAGTCATTTATAAAAACGACGAAGAGCAGAGGCCCAAGAACAGACCCCTGCGGGACCGCGCTCAACACTGACCTCCAGGCAGAATACTTTCCATCCACAACAACTGTCAGACAACCAATTCTGAATCCAGATAGTCAAATCCCCCTGTATCCTATACTTCCTGACTTTATGAATGAGCCTACCATGGGGGTACCATTCGCTGCCCTTTATTTAAAGAGAACACGACCTGCCTCTGCACCATGACCTATTGATAAGAACAACAGCGATGATTACAAGAGCTTAGGTAAGAGCGACTGGTTCTGCTATCAGGGCAATGTTTGACTGAGGATGACAACAAGGAGCCCGTGCAAACTTGCATTTAATGAGAATCGATCGCATACTCTCCACTGTTTGTAGTCATTCACAGTACAAGAGAAGATGTTTATCATCTGTGGGCAACGATCATCTCAGCCGCGGGACATCACTGCAGGAGATCCTCAAGGTAGCGCCCTCAGCCCACGCATGTCCAGTTTGTCGACAGGGAATCTCTGCAGTGTGGAAGCAGGACATTCAGCCCACTGATATCACACCGATCAGAAGCGGGGATGTTCACTCATGGTTCCACAATATTCAGAACACTTCGTCATCCCTCAGCTCGTGAAGCAGTCTGTGTCCACGTGCAACGATACCTGGAGAGCATTTAAGCCTGTGCTGTCAACGCGTCGGTAACATTCACGTAACAGCGCTGCCAGACCTTGCACATTTCCATAGAAAACGGAGGAGTTCATCCAGTATCTCAATCTGTCTTTCACAGGAATGTCGAGAAACCATTCAGCCCATCAAATCTAATGGACAAGAAGAGGTACAGCCCATTCAGTCCCTCCTGCCTATTACACAGGAAGAGAAGGATTCTGTTCGCTCTCATACGTCACTTATACGGAATCAGAAAGAGACCATTTCACATCTGGAGTCGCAAAGGAACAGGAAGAGGTCATCCTGCTTCTCAAGTCACTAATGCAGGATCATGTAAGTGTCAGATGTTCTCCAATATCACAAACAAATGGAGCAGAGACTGCACGGATAGACTGCTCCAATTTGTTCGTCATGCCTTCATTACTCAAAGTACATATGTGTTACTTTAACATAGTTTTCTGGCAGTAGGAATGAAGCCAACTTTTTAACCACTTTCCAAGGTGTCTCCCATCTCCAAGAACGCAGACCCATGGTTTACACGGAAGTCAGAAGTTAGTGGGGAATGGCTAACTGTTTCAGAATGAAGGTTATGTGGCGGCTGACAGGATAGTAAACAATGTAGGGTCATACAGTTACTGTGCATTAAAGTGTTCAGCGATTCATTCAGAGCCTGTAGCTCTCTGTGAATCGAAATGAGGTCTCTGCACAGCCACTTAAACTATTGGGAATCGAGCATCCTATGGAAAGTTTGGAAATTCTCACCTTATCAATGGCTGCTTGAGACATCGTGAGTGTCCATCCATAACCATCAAGTTTCATCTTCTTATTCTCTCATACCGCTACAGATTAAATACATAGTTACTGCACCCTCTCCTGATGGTAAAAACATGCCCGTGTTCAGTCTGGTGAAACTCCTTTGCACTGTCTCGGTGACATGGGGATAATTATTTATAAAGCAGGCGCTGTCTGTACACAAAACACCAAATAGTGTCTCAACAAAACACGACCATGAATCAGATATATTTACTCTGTCAAGTTAATCATTTTGCATGAACGACCACATATAATTATATACATATATACAGTTATAATTACTTACTTCCCGTATGAATTCGGTTAGTGACTTATAACCAAGGACATCCAGGTCCCTCTCAACAATTTGAAAGAGTTCAGAAAAGATTTTCCAGGATGTTGCCAGAATTTGGAGGATTTGAGCTATAGTGAGCGGTTGCATCGGCTCAGGCTGGTTTTCCTAGAGCGTCGGAGTCTGACGGGTGACTTTATGGCGGCTTATAAAATCACGAGGGGCATTGATAGGATAAGTAGACAAAGTTTCTTCGCTTGTAGTCCAGAACTAGAGGGCATAGGTTTAGGGTGAGAGGGGAAAGATATAAAAGAGAACTAAGGTCTAACTTTTTCACACAGAGGGTGGCACGTGTATGAAATGAGCTGCCAGAGGAAGTGGTGGAGGTTAGTATGATTGCAACATTAAAACGGCATCTGGATGGGGAGATGAATAGGAAGGGTTTGGAGGGATTTGAGACGGGTGCTGGCAGGTGGGACTAGATTGGATTGGAATATCTGGTCGGCGTGGATGAGTTGGACAGACGGGGTCTTTTCTGTGCTGTGTATCTCTATGACTCTATGACTCTACAGCAGCTCTTCCCATCCGCTCACCATTCAATAAGCACAAATGAGAATTCTTATATTTGTTGTTCACATCTGAATCATGTTTATACTTTATGAAAATTTATTGCCCCAACACTGATCCTTCTGATACCCGACAGCATTCCGTCCACAGAGGAATAAAAATATTCTTTGCATTTTTCCCATTATCCAGTTTTTAATCCATTCGGCGTTTTCCACCCCTGCCTACCCTTGGACTCTAACATTCTCCACTCACCACCATTCATCCATCTCAAACTTATTCTGAAATTTCAAATCCTTCACTTCCACTGGATCTCAGTTGTCAATAACACAAATGTCAAAATCCACAGATTCCTCCAGGTTTGTCAAAGATGATTTCACTTTCTTGAATCCAGGCCGACTCTCCCAAATCATATCATTATTCTCAAAGTGTCTAGCTGTCACATTCCTTTTAAAACGTTCCATTTACTTTTTCACAGTTGATGTCATGCTATTTAGTTTTCTATTTTCCTTTTCTGTCCTGTTTTAAGTATCTAGGTTTGCAACAGCTGCATTTCAGTCTGCAGGATCCTTTCCAGAATCTAACCAAATTTCATGAATAGTCAGTAATTCTTTCACTAGATCTGTTGCCACTTCATCAATACACTAGGATGTAGCTCATCAGATGCAGCAACTCACCAACCTTCAATTCGATTAGATTTTCAAAGGCATATTCTTCATTAATTCTAATTTCCTCATTTTCACCTGTCCCCCTCTTCGCCAGTATTTCTGTAAGTTAGTTTCTATACCTTCCGCGGTATAGAATGCATTCCTCTCAGCTCGTGGTACAATGGAGGACTGCACTCTGGAGATCATGGATATGTCATCCACTCCTGCTTGGAAAATTTCAGAATGAATCCAGTTTCCTTCATGGTGAGCGTGAGGGCAGTCCTGTCCCTGGTGTGAGACAACAGGTTATACTGTTGGAGGGGACATACCCTGTGAACACCTCATTTTTGAAAGTCGCTGGTTTCACATTTTAAAGTTGGAAGTGGTCCGTGTTAGCCAATGTTCCTGGAAATCCCAGATAGAATAATAGTGTCCTGCCCCTATCCATGTGCTGAGTTTCTCTTCTGTGTCATCTTGGTTCCGTTTGCTTACTATGGACTCAGTCACTCTGGAAAAGCAGTGTCCAGAGTTGGTTCACCAGAGCCTCGTGTCTCCCTGCATGGATGCAGCAGCAGACAACACAAACCCGAGAAAAGCATCCAAAGAATCTCCCCTTACTCTCCAATGACAGGAGTAAATCATATCCCCACACATACGGTGCATCCATTCAGTTTTGAAAATGTTTCTCTTCTTAGTGGAAAAACCATTACAGCTCTGCACAGTCCCACGGTTACAGTTCCTTTCTCCAAAGAAGAAATTGACAATGTAACATTGCGTTTCTCTGTATCTCAACAACTTTTATGGCAGCACCAGTATTGTCAATGGAGTTGATCACCACACTCAGAGAAGAGAGATAGAGAGAATATAACTCAGTGTAATCAGGGATGTATCTAACTTAATGTGATTTCAGGAATACGGGAAAAAAAATGGCAAATGTTAAAATAAGCTCCTATATTATTTCCCTTCTAGTTCATCATCATCATTCTATTTGCTTGCTTTTCATTTTTCTCACTGTTTCCCTTACTCTAGGACATTTCTCCATCCATTCAACTAACCCCTCCCCCTTCCTTACTCAGCCGTCCCTGATATAAATAATATGATTTCCCAGTTGCTTTCAGTATTGATATAGCATCATGAGACACGAAATTTTATCCGTTTCTCTCCTAACAGAGGCTGCCATACCTGCTGAGATTCTCCAACATTTTCAGATGCTGGAGAATTTTATTTCAGATATCCTTCATCGAAATATCTTTGTTAATTTCACCTTTCATGCTGCTGTTTCACGGGATGTCAGCATCACTGGCAAGGACAGTATTTGTTGTCCATCCTAATTGCCCTTGACCTCGAGGTCATTTGAGAAGACAACTTTAAACCAATCATTTGGTTGAGGGTCTGCAGTCACACGAAGTTTCTTTACCAAAATCTATCAGTGAAATAATAAAAGAAATCCTGATGGTTTATGGTTCCCGTTAGGAAAATGAGGTTTCATTCCAATTTTTGTCATTCGAATTTATGTTCGGTCATCGGCTGTCATAGGATTTGAATCAATCCCTTTAAAGTCATAACTTGTGCCTCTGAATTACCCGCCCAATGGCATCATTACTGTGATATGGTGTCCCTCTCATGAAATAACTGTCGAGGCAAGAACAAGTTTGTGGTCAAAATATTTGTAACTGGAAGAGTGATCAGAAGAGAACTGGAGCCATAAATTCTGAAGTTAACAAAGGAGAAGATGACGTTTAATTCAGCATCAGCACTGAGGCAGAGATGGAGACTGGGAATATTATAGAGGTGTGGTTGGGCAGGGTTGATAACAGAGAGAATACAGAGACAAAGAACAGTTCAGGGAAAAAGGAACACACAAGGACCTGCGCAGTATTGTTTTTTCTTCGATATGTATGAGTGAAGAGTCTGAAATTGATGGAAATGAAGTGTAGTATGTGACTGAAACTGAAGGTAATAGTTTATGCATTTGTTAAATATAAATAACTGAAATAGCAATAACCTTCACCATTGTTTATAGAATTGACACAGATAGGCTTACTAGGAACACCAAGAGTAGCGAGGAAGGGATAGTAACCTGCCTGAATAATCATCAGTACGGTTTGTATCCGCAGCTCGAACCATCCCTGTCCCAAGAAAGATACCAAAGCCCATCGGATAAACTCCTATCCATTGTTGTAACAGTCCAGTCTAACATTCTCAGATTCTAAGCTGTTGTTGAAACATTCCACTCTAATGTTCTTAGATTCTGATCTACTGTTGGAACATTTCAGTCTGTTGTTCTACAATTCTCTTCTTCTCCCTCTTTCTGGAGCTGCTGAGCCCAAGTGTTTTGAGGATGATTCTGCCGCTAATACTATGGGACAACAGGTTGAAGAAATACCATTATTAATAGAAGAGGAAACCCTCCAGTGACACAGTTAGTATCCATGGAGACTGACATCACTCGCAGCCACTGAACCAATAGCTCCAGTTAATCCCATTCCCTACAACCCTCATGTGTCACAATAGTACTTTGTCTTCATGGGATGTTGACCTCGCTGACAAATGGGCTTAGGGCACATTTTCAATTGTAAAGTTAGAGGTGAGGGAGAGAGATGGTGCTTTCTCTTCACTAGCTCGATGATTGCACTGTTTTTTAGCACGGAAGGCATTGCTGGGTACCTGAGGCTGTCTGATCTGACCCCAGGCCAGCTGCATTCTTTCATTTTATTCGTTTGTGTTTAACTTTGACATTTATTTTCCCATCATTTCATGGCTTAGTTGAGGTTAGGCATTTTGGAGAGGCTCCTGCAGTGCTACAGACGGTGTAGATGCAGACCATTCCTTGTGGTCCTTGCAGCCACGGCCTGATCCTGTGGAGTGATGGTCAAGCTCTCACAGAACCAGGATTCTTAGTCTTACCTTTCGCCAGTTATTGTTGGGGTCCCAGCAGGAAAACAGTAAATCTCACCTGGCTGCTACACTCTCTCTCTGAAATTTCTCTCAGAATAGTCTTTGATGCTCTTTCGTCCTGGATTGGAGAACTGCATGCGAGGCAATCTGTTTCTGAATTTGCTTTTTGTCATGTGAATGTTCACAGGATGTTCCCACATTGGAGCATGTGCTGTTTGGTAGTTAAGTACCTATTACTGTCTTACGTTTCCCAATGGAATTAACTTATTCCAAGTTCCTCATTCCTTATGTTGAATTTTCTCCACATGTTTGAATACATTATGGTTTGTTTAATGTTGAATATTTTGACCAAACGAATTGTATCTGAAACACAGCACCTCACATTTGCATTTAAAATAAGAAAACGTTCGGGTCGAGACCACATTCTTCATACAGTTTCAGGGGATCTGCTCTGGTCCATAACAAGATGGACAGATATTTACGTTTTAGTTGGATAATTACTTACTGGACAATAAGTCACAGAAATACACGGTTTGACAGCGGGACGGGTCGAGTTGGGGGAGTGATAGTTATATGAGGAATCATATCAGATACTGTATTCACCTCAAAGTTCCAGCTCGGACATTTATACGTTCAGATGAGATACCTGTTCAGCACGGAGCACTGTGCAGATCGGGCTAGTGTACTGTTCTGTAATGGCCAGCAATCTGGAACACTTTGCAGGGATCGCCAGTCCACTTGCTATCTCTCCAACATGGAGAGCAGTACCGGTGCATTGATTCAGAAATCCTGACGAAACGGTCTGTCCAGCATGGACATGCAGTACGCAGCCCACACCAATGTTTTGTTCTATGCGTTCAGACAAGGTTTCTGTTCAGTATGGGGAGCTGTGTAGTGAATGGCAGTGAATTGAACTGTAAACCTGGAGCAATTACCCTCCCAGAATGTAGAGCTGTGTACACCACCCCACTGCATTGCTCAGTAACACTGAGGTAGATCAGTGCCCAGTCTGGGGAAGCTTGCAGCCCATGCTGGAAGTGACAGGATGCGCAACTCCCATCTATTTACAGGTCCATATCTCCATTGTGTCATGACAGGGGGTCCTGTGGTTGTGAAAATCACTGCCAGAGAGAGAATGCGGGGGGATCAGTTTAACTACCAACAAACAACATTATTTTGGAAAAAAGATAATTGGAGATTGAGAGACAATTTCATGCAAGGACACTGGTTTCTGAATGTTGGGAAGAAGATATTTCGACAGCATCATGCAACATGAACCAGTATTCCGAGGAATGATGGGTGAATGGGATACTGCTGTATGTTCAGATAATGCAGTTTTGGATGAGCATTTGCTCTGCAGCTCTGTAACTGTAAGTGGGCACAGCAGAATCTGAGAGTCATTGGGCTGAATCGAACAATAACTTATGTTTGTATGATTTTCATTGAAGGTGACAGAGGCATTGTCTGCACGAGGTCGTGTTAGTTTCCTGGTGCTCTGTTATCGAGCTCACCTCATTAACGACCCACCCCACACCATGGTGTACCTTACATTCAATACCAACCCGATTCCCCCACCCATCATGGCTGGAGGTACTCATCATCCCCCGGATGCCCCTGGATATTCCGTGATCCCTGGCACTGGTGCCATCTTTAAAAGGCCAATGGGCATACCTTTGAGCTTTCTCAGTTTGGGGCTACTCTGCACAGTTTACCTCGAGCATAGAAAATAAGGGACAATTACTCCACGGTTTGTCGACAAGGGCATGGAAGACCTGGTGGATGGGCTAATACAGAGGAGGGCCATTTTCTTCGCAGAGGGGCCACACCACCAAACCCACAGAGGATGGTCTGAGCTCACCACCGAGCTCAGCCCAATATCTGTGGTCTTACAAAAGGCCCAGCTATACAGGACAAGCATCAATAACCTTTCCCGCTCTGTCAGGATAAGGGTCACCATATTCTCTCTGCTCCCTCACACCCACTGCATATTTGTTACAGCACTTAATCTCGAACAAGACACATGCTCTACCACTCTCACTATTGTGTGCAGATCTCTCTTTCTCTGTCTCTGCCTCTCTGTCTCGCAAGGTGATAGAATGCTCTGGAGAATGCCTTTTATGGAATGATCCAGATAAAGTTCCAAATAACTCCCTCTTTCAGTAAAATGTCAATGACCAATGAGTAGAGATGTACGCTCTTCAAATTACAGACAATTCAATTCATCATGAGATAATTCAGTCCTTCAAACGTGCTCTCGCATTTAATAAGATGGCTGATCTGATGGTTTTCTCAGCTCCATTTTAAAGGAAATTTCAGTCATTCAACCTGTCACTGCGCAGACGACAGTCGGGTCCGTTACCCCAGTTTGCATCAAGTGCCCGTTCGAGGGCATTTCCCATGGTGACGGGCACTCCTAACAATATATTCCATCAGCGTTATACTTCTATGTGATGGGAAGCACATTTTGCACAGACCAATCAAAAATGTTCACTTATTTTATGGTCATGGATGTCCAATCAAAATTAGTAATTCTGGTTATTTCACTTGTCTCACTTTATTGTTTTCAGCCAAAGACAACTTCTAAACACTTGCCTCGTTATAAAATACAGTTTCTAGCAGAGAACCTTTTTAATCCTCAGCTGTTATCTTGACTGTTATCTGAATTGTACCATTTTCCTTGTTATGAAAGTCTCTCTTGCCCTTTGTCTGTGACTGTTTCTGTCTGCAACAGTTATACAGTCTCCCACTCAGTTGGCTGGACGGCTCTTTCGTGATGCAGAGGGAGACCAGCAGCGCAGATTCAATTCCCTACACAGACAGAGGTTACCATGAAGGGGACATTCTCTCAACCTCACTCCATCACCCGAAATGTAGTAACCCTCAGATTTGACCACCCTGAGTGGTCTCGCCCTAATGACAGAGCAGTCCCATGGTCCTTTGGAACTGTTGCATTTCAAGTTTTGATCTATGTTATAATTTTGTTTTGCTTTATGCTCCTGGATGTTTTGAACCAGTGTCATTTTGTATCACTGTCAGAATTTCCCCCACACTGTACATTCCTGTTCAATAATCCTTCAGTTGTTGTTCTTTTTGAACCTTCTGTCTGTGCCTCAAAATATTCTATATCTCTGTCTCCAATGCTCTGTGTGGAAGAGAGTTACAAAGACTCATAGCACTGAGAAACCAAAAGAAAAGTCAGCTGAATGTGAGATTATTTTCTATCTCGTTACCTGAGAAACGATATAATTACATTGGAAGCAGTTCAGAGATGTTTCGCTTTACATATTCAGCGGATGAATTGCTTATATTGAAGGCTTTAAAAGGCTACTCTTGGAATGAGAGCTGATCTTATTGAAACATACAAAACCATGAGGAGAATGGATCAGGTAGATACCCACTGGGTGTTTGTATAATCCAAACTTGTTGTCATTGTCATATAAACTCTACAGAGTGGAAGCAGGGCATTCTGCCCATCGAATCCACACCAACCCAGCGAACAACATCCCACCCAGGCCTACCTCCCATGTAACCCTATATTTCCCATGACCCACCCACATAACCTACACATCTCTGAGCCCTATGGGTAATTTAGCATGGCCAATCCACTCGAAGCTGCACATCTTTGGACTGTGGGAGAAAAGTGGAGAATTAGGAGGAAACCCACATAGGCACGGACAGAATAATAAAACCCCACATAGAGGTTCGCTCGAGGTTGGAATTTGAATCCAGCAGTGCTAACCACAGATCCACCATGTTCCTCCATTAGTTATATTAGTTACTTGTGTCTGACTAAAGAAATCAGCCTAACTTGTTCCTATCACTGAACCTGATAGGACCTTTATCATTGGCCATATGGTCAACCTGGTTACATTTCAAATTTGTTGCAATCAGTGGAGGAGTCGGATGAGAAAAGGAAACAGTGGCACCCTCCAACCTCAGTCAGAACAGGAATGAGGAGAAATTCACAAAATGGGAATACATTCAAGTGGAAATTCTCTTTCCTGGAAGTTTGGTATGACTCAATCTTTATATTATATGGAGGCTGGCTTCGTCTGATTTTCCATAGACAGGTGAATCAGGGATAATGGTGCATGGAGAGAAAAGTGCAGCTGGGATCACAATGAAATGAGCCACGGCATTATTGACGGGTGGAGTAGTGTCAAAGGGCCGAATGGCCCACTCGTGTTCGCCAGCCCTGTGTTCTGAAAATCCATTCAGACCTTCGGTCCTGCTACACAGGGGCAGATCGACGCCTTTCCAATGGTTAGTTGCAGTTTCGGAAATATACTTAGAAAATCCAGGCTGGGTCAGGAAGTCACCTCCACCCCCAATCCCTCTTTCCAGGCTTCTCCTCTCTCTGATTTCTGCTCCAGGTGGGGGTCATGTTACAGACCCAGTTTCGCTGTGTTTACGACCCCTATACCCCACCTAGGGTTAAATCAAACAAACCAATTGCTCTCCATGAATGCAACATTGTACAACACGACTTCCAGGAAAATAACCAGTTACTTTGCAAAAGCATAATATAAGAAAGTAAGAAATTCGGCCCCTCAAGCCTGCACTGTTATTCAATAAGAACACAGCTGATCTACTCCACAGCTCAAATCCACTTTCCTACTAGCCCCTTGTATTGCTCAACTCACTGATATGTCAAAAACCAATCCAGCCCGTCTATAAATACATGCAGTGACCCAGCCCCCACAACTCTCTGGGTTATGAAATTCCAGATATTCACTACCTTCTGAGATAAGACGTTTCTTTACATCCCATTTTGAAATCGGTATCCCTTATTGTGTATCTATGTTTCCGATTTTGAGACTCTGACCAGGTGTAGAACCACATTGTCAGAATGTACATTGCCAAGCCCTCTCTGTACCTTGGAGAAAGTGAGGACTGCAGATGCTGAAGATCAGAGCTGAAAAATGTGTTGCTAGAAAAGTGCAGCAGGTCAGGTAGCATCCAAGGAGCAGGAGAATCGACGTTTCGGGCATAAGCCATTCTTCAGGAATGAGGAAGGTGTGCCAAGCAGGCTAAGATAAAAGGTAGGGAGGAGGGACTTGGGCGAGGGGGGTTGGGAATGCGATAGGTGGAAGGAGGTTAAGGTGAGGGTGATAGGCCAGAGAGGGGGTGGGGCGGAGAGGTCGGGAAGAAGATTGCAGGTCAAGAAGGCGGTGCTGAGTCCGAGGGTTGGGACTGAGATAAGGTGGGGGGAGGAGAAATGAGGAAGCTGGAGAAATCTGCATTCATCCCTTGTGGTTGGAGGGTTCCTAGGCGGGAGCTGAGGCGCTTTTCCTCCAAGCATCGTGTTGCCATGGTCTGGCGATGGACGATGACTGGAGGAAGAGTGCCTCATCTTTCGCCGAGGAACCCTCCAACCACAAGGGATGAATGCCGATTTCTCCAGCTTCCTCCTTTCCCCTCCCCCCACCTTATCTCAGTCCCAACCCTCGGACTCTACAGACTTTATAGCTCCACATGCTGGGAAGATAACTGATCCTGTTTTACAGTTCAATCCATTGAGTCGTTGTGCATTCCTCTATATGCTGGGAGGTTAACTGCTCCTGGTTTGCGATTCATTGTTCAGTGTGCGTTGTACACAGCTCTTCATGCAATGAGGGTAACTGCTCCAGGTTTACAGTGCAATGCACTAGGGTGGTATACACAGCTCGACATGCTGGAAGGATCACTGCTGTACACACCTCTACATGCTGGGAGGACGACAGCTCCTGGTTAACAGTTCAACGTACTGGGGTGGTGTACACAGCTCTACATGCTGGGATGATAACTGATCCTGTTTTGCAGTTCAATCCACTGTTTAGAGATCAGTGCGCTGGGATTGTGTGAACAGCTTTACTTGCTGGGAGGGTAACTGATCCATGTTTGCACTTCAATGTACTGGGGCGTTTTACAAAGCGCTACATACTGTCAAGATAACTGCTCCTGGTTTAGCAATCAAAGCCCTGTGTTTGATTCAGCAGCTCTACATGCTGGGAGGGTAACTTCTCCTTGTTTAGAGATCAGTGCACCACTGGGGGTGGTGGGGAGTGCACACAGCTCTACATGCAGGGAGGGTAACTGCTCCTGTGGTCCAGTTCATTGTACTGAGGTGGTGTACAAAGTTCTACATGCAGGGAGGGCTCCTGGATTACAGTTCAATACATTGGAGCATTGTACACAGCTCTACATGATGGGAGGGTAACTACCCCTGGTTTGCACTACAATGCCTTGGGGCATTGTACTAAGTTATACAGGCTGACAGTTTAACTGCTCCTGGGTTACAGTTCATTGTATTGGTGTGGTGGACACGTTCTACATGCTGTGAGGGTAACTGCGCCTGGTTTACAGTTCAATGCACTGGGGTGTTATACACAGCTCGACATGCTGAGATGCTGACTGTTCCTGGTTCAGTTACAGTTCAATGAACTGCTGCGTTGAACACTGCTCTGCATGCTGGGAGTTTAGCTGTTTCTGGTTTACAACGCAATGCACTGGGGTGGTGTACACAGCTCTACATGCTTGGAAGGAAACTGCTCCTGGATTGCAGTTCAATACATTGGAGCGTTGTACGCAGCTCTACATGATGGGAGGGTAACTACCCCTGGTTTGCACTACAATGCCTTGGGGCATTGTACTAAGTTATACAGGCTGACAGTTTAACTGCTCCTGGGTTACAGTTCATTGTATTGGGGTGGTGTACACGTTCTACATGCTGTGAGGGTAACTGCTCCTGGTTTACAGTGCAATGCACTGGGTTGGTGTACACAGCTCTATATGCTGAAAGGGTAACCGCTCTTAGATTACATCTCAATACATTGTGGCGTTGTACGCAGCTCTACACGCTGGAAGTGTAACTGCTCCTGGGTTACAGTTCATTGTACGGGGGTGGTGTACAATGTTCTACATGCTGTGAGCGCAACTGCTCCTGGTTTACAGAGCAATGCACTGGGTTGGTGTACGCAGCTGGGAGGTTAACTGCGCCTGGTTTAACATTCGTTGCACTATGGGCGTTATACACAGTTCCACATGCTGTGAAGCTGACTGCTCCTCGTTTACAGTGCAATGCATTGGGTTGGTGTGCACAGCTCTACAACCTGAGAGGGTTCCCGTTCAATGCACTGTGGTGTTGTACGCAGTGTTCAACATGCTGGGAGAATAACTTACATCTGTTTCATGGAATGTGATGGTGTATAAAGCTCTACATGCTGCGAGTGGAACTGCCACTGGATTACTGTTCATTCTACTGGGGTGGTGTACACAGTTCTACCTGCTAGGGGGGGGGGGGGGGGTACCTTCTCCAGTTTTACATTTCAATGTCATGGGACATCGTACACATCTCTACATGCTTGGAGGACGACAGTTCCTGGTTAACAGTTCAACGTACTGGGGTGATGTACACAGCTCTACATGCTGGGATGATAACTGATCCTGTTTTACAGTTCAATCCACTAGTTCGTTGTGCACTCCTCTATATGCAGGGAGGATAACTGCTCCTGGTTTAGAGATCAATGCACTGTTGTTGGGTCGGCAGCTCTACGTGCTGGGAGGGTAATGTCGCCTTGTTTCGAGTTCAGTGCACTGGCGGTGGTGGGGGGTGGGGAGGTGTACGCTGCTGTACATGCCAGTAGGGTAACGGATCCAGGTTTACCGTTCAATGCACTGGTGTGGTGTACACAGCTCTACTTGCTGGGATTGAAATTGCACCTGGATTACAGTTCAATACATTGGAGCATTCTACACAGCTCTACATGCTGGGTGGGTAACTGCTCCTGGTTTACAGTTCCATGCCTTGGGGCGTTGTACAAAGTTATACATGCTGACAATGAACTGCTCCTGGGTTACAGTTCATTGTCGTGGGGTGGTGCACAAGGTTCTACATGCTGTGAGGGTAACTACTCCTGGTTTACAGTTCAATGTACTCGGGCGTTTTACACAGTTCTACACGCTGGAAGTGTAACTGCTCCTCGTTTACTGTTCAATATAGTGGGCCATTGTACACAGCTCTACATGCTAGGAGGGTAACTGATTCAGGTTTGCAGTTCAATGCACTGGGTTAGTGTACCCAGCTCTACATGCTGTGAGGAAGTCTGCTCCTGATTTACAGTTCAATGCACTGCTGTCCTGTACACAGCTTGACATGCTATGAGGGTAACTGCTTCTGGTTTACAGTCCAATTCACTGGGCGTTATACACAGCTCGACATGCTGGGAGGATGACTGCTTCTGTTGTACAGTTCAATCCACATGTGCGTTGTTCGCTGCTCTCCATGCTAGGAGGGTAATTGCTCTTGGTTTACAGTTGAATGCACTAGGGCGTTATACACAGCACTACATGTTGGGAGGATGACTGCTCCTGTTTTACAGTTCAATCCACTGGGGCATTGTTCACTGCTCTACATTCTGTGAGTGTAACTGCTCTTGGTTTACAGTTCAATTCACTGGTTTGGCGTATGCAATGCATGCAATGAGGTTAACGGGTCTAGGTTTAAAGGTCAATGCACGAGGTTGGTGTACACAGCTCTCCATGCTGGGAGGGTAATTGCTCCAGGTTTACTGTTCAATGCACTGGAGCATTGTACACAGCTCAACATGATGGGATGATAACTGCTCCTGGTTTACAGTTCAATGAACTGGTACTTTGAACACTGCTCTACATGCTGGGAGTTTAGCTGCTCCTGATTTTCAGATCGATGCACTGGGGTGGTGTGCACAGCTCTATATGCTGGGAAGGAAACTGCTCCTGGATTACAGTTCAATACATTGTGGCGCTGTACGCAGCTCTACACGCTGGGAGGGTAACTACTCCTGTTTTAATGCCCAATGCCTTGGGGCGTTGTACAAAGTTATACACGCTGACTGTGTTACTGCTCCTGGGTTACAGCTCATTGTCGTTGGGTTATGTACAAAGTTCTACATGCGTGAGGGTAACTGCTCCTGGTTTACAGATCAATGGACTGTGGTGGTGTACACAGCTCTACATGCTGGGAGATAAGCTGCTCCTGGATTGCAGTTCAATACATTGGAGCGTCGTACGCAGCTCTACATGCTGGGAGGAGAACAATTCCTGGTTTACAATTCAAAGCCTTGGGGCGTTGTACAAAGTTAGACATGCTGATAGTGTAACTGCCCCTGGGTTCCAGTTCATTGTAGTGGGGTTGTGCACAAAGTTCTACATGCTGTGAGGGTAACTTCTCCTGGTTTACAGTGCAATGCACTGGTGTTGTGTATACAGCTGTACATGCTGAGTGGGAAGCTGCTCTTGGATTACATCTCAATACATTGTGGCGTTGAACGCAGCTCTACATGCTGGGAGGTTAACTGCTCCTGGCTTGCTTCTCTACATGGTGGTACGGTGATTGCTCCTGGTCGACAATTCATTGCACTGTGGGCGTTGTACACAGCTCTACATGCAATGAGGGTAAGTGATCAAGATTTACAATTCAATGCACTGGGTTGGTGTACACAGCGCTACATGCTGGGAGAGTAATTGCACCTGGGTTACCTGGATTGAACTTTTCCTTGTTTAGGGTTCAATGTATTGGGGCGTTGTATACAGCTCTGCATGCAATGAGGGTAACTGATCAAGGTTTACGGTTTAATGCACTGGGGTGGTATACACAGCTCTACATGCTGCGAGGGTAACTTCTCCTGGTTCAACGCACTAGGGCGTTGGACAAAGTTCCACATGCTGTGAGGGTACCTGCTCCTGGATTACAGTGCAATGCACTGTGGGCGTTGCACACAGCTCTACATGCAATGTGGGTAACTGAACAAGATTTACAGTTCAATTCACAGGGGTGGTGTGCACAACTTTACATGCTGGGAGAATAACTGCACCTGCTTTACTGTTTAATGGAATGTGGTGGTGTACAAAGCTCTACATGCTGCGAGGGGAACTGCTCCTGGATTACAGTTCATTCTACTGGGGTGGTGTACACAGTTCTACATGCTGGGCGGGGGCAACTTCTCCAGTTTTATATTTCAATGTCATGAGACATCGTACACACCTCTACTGTCTGTGAGGACGACTGCTCCTGGTTAACAGTTCAACGCACTGGGGTGGTGTACACAGCTCTACATGCTGGGATGATAACTGATCCTGTTTTACATTTCAATCCAGTGTTTCGTTGTGCACTCCTCTACATGCTGGGAGGTGAACTGCTCCTGGTTCACAATTCATTGCACTGTGGGCGTTGTACACAGCTCTGCATGCAATGAGGGTAACTGATCAAGGTTTACCGTTTAATGCAGTGGGGTCGTGTATACAGCTCGACATGCTGGATGGGTAACCACTTCTGGTTTACAATTCATTGCACTTTGGGCGTTGTACACAGTTCTGCATGTAATGAGGGTTACTACTCCAGGTTTTCAGTGCAATGCACTGGGGTGGTGTACACATCTTGACATGCTGGGAGGATGACTGCTCCTGGCTTAGATATCAATGTGCTGCGGTGGTGTGAAAAGCTCTACTTGCTGGGAGGGTAACTGATCTATGTTTGCACTTCAATGCACTGGGGCGTTTTACAGAGGTCTACGTGCTGGCAAGGTAACTGCTCCTCGTTTACAGATCAGTGCACTGCATTTGTGTACATCTCTCTGCATGCTGGTACGGTAACTGCTCCTGGTCTACACTTCATTGCACTGTGGGTGTTGTACACAGCTCGACATGCAATGAGGGTAAGTGATCAAGGTTTACAGTTCAATGCACTGGGGTGGTGCACACAGTCTACATGCTGGGAGCGTAACTGCTCCGGGTTTACAGTTCAATGCACTGGTGAGGTGTACACAGCTCTACACGCGGGAGAGTAACTCCTCCTTGTTTAGAGTTCAATGCACTGCTGCGTTGTATAGAGTACTAAAAGCTGGGAGTGCAACTGCTCCTTGATTACAATTCATTGTACTTTGGTTGTATGCAAAGGTCTACATGCTTTGAGAGTAACTGCTCCTGGTTGACAGTGCAATTCACTGGGTTGGTGTACACAGTTCTACATGCTGGGAGGGCAATTGTTCCTGGTTTACAGTTCAATACAGTGGGACATTGTACACAGCTGTACATGCTAGGAGGATAACGGCTCCTGGTTTACAGCTCAAAGCACTGAGGTCCATTACACAGCTCGACATGCTGTGAGGGTAATTGCACCTGTGTTGCCGTTCAATGCACTGTGGGCGTTGTATACAGCTCTGCATGCAATGAGCGCAACTGATCAAGGTTTACAGTTCAATGAACGGGGTTGGTGTACACAGTTCTACATGCTGGGAGGTTAACTGCTCCTGGTTTACATTTCAATGCACTGAGGCGTTGTACAAAGTTCCACATGCTGTAAGGGTAACTGCTCCTGGTTTACAGTTCAATGCCTTGGGGCGTTGTACAAAGTTATGCATGCTGACAGTGTAATTGCTCCTGGGTTACAGTTCATTGTCGTGGGGTGGTGTACAAAGTTCTACATGCTTGGATTACAGCTCAATACATTGTACGCAGCTCTACATGCTGGGAGGTTAACTGCTCCTGGTTTACAGTTCAAAGCATTGGGGCTTTGTACACAGTTCCACATGCTGTGAGGGTAACTGCTCCTGGCTCCTGGTTGACAGTGCAATGCACTGGGTTGCTGTACGCAGCTCTACATGTTGTTATGGTAACTGCTCCTGGTTTACAATTC
The DNA here is from genome assembly GCF_004010195.1 of Chiloscyllium plagiosum. Classification (NCBI taxonomy): domain Eukaryota; kingdom Metazoa; phylum Chordata; class Chondrichthyes; order Orectolobiformes; family Hemiscylliidae; genus Chiloscyllium; species Chiloscyllium plagiosum. Next base: position 15,490,630 of record NC_057752.1, read on the forward strand.
ATTTGCACCTTTGGTGTTGTACACAGCTCTATGTACAATGAGGGTAACTGAAGAAAATTTACAGTTCAATGCACTGGGGTTTTGTACATAAAAATACATGCTGGGAGGGTAACTGCTCCTGGATTATAGATCAATGCACTGGGGTGGTGTACACAGCTCTACGTGATGGAAGGGTACATGCTCCTGGTTTACATTTCATTGCACTGGAACGGTGTACATAGCTGTGCATGCTGGGAAGCTAACTGTTCCTGATTTCCAGTTCAGTGTTCTGGGGTGGTGAAGAAAACTCTACTTGCTGGGAGGGTAACTGCCCAGGTGTACAGGTCAATGCACTGCGTTGGTGAACTCAGCTCCACATGGTGGGTGGACAATTGCCCCTGATTTCCACTTCAGTTCCCTTGGGAGATTTACACCGTTCTACATGCTGGGAGAGCAACTGCTCCTGGTTTACAGAACAATGCACTGTGGTAGTGTACAGTGCTTCGCATGTTCTGAGGGTAACTGCTCCTGGATTATAGATCAATGCACTGGGGTGGTGTACACAGCTCTACATGATAGAATGGTACATGCAACTGGTTTACAGTTCAATGCACTGGGGTCGTGTACACAGCTCTACAACCTCGAAGGGTAACTGATCCAGGTTTACAGATCAATGCACTGGGATAGTGTACAAAGCTCCACATACTGGGAGAGTAAATAATCCTTCTTTAGACATCAATTCACTGGGTGGTGAACTGAGCTCTACATGCTGGCAAGGTAACCACTCGTGATTTACAGTTCAATGCACTGGGGTGGTGTACACAGCTGTACATGCTGTGAGAGTAACTGCTCCTTGATTACAGTTCAATGCACTGGGGTGGTGTACACTGCTCTACATGTTGGGAAGTTAACTGCTTCTGGGTTGCAGCTCAATGCATTGGGGCGTTGTCCACATCTCGGCATGCTCGAGGATAACTGCTCCTGGTTTACACTTCAATGCACTGGGGCGTTGTTACATAGCTCTACATGCTGGGAGGGTAACTGCTCAGGTGTGCAGTTCAATGCACTGATGTAGTGTACACAGCTCTACATCTTGGGAGGGTAACCATTCCTGGTTTACAGACCAACGCACTGGGGTGGTGTACACAGCTCTACATGCTGGGAGGGTAACTGCACCTGGTTTACAGTTCAATGCACTGGAATGGTGCTCATAGCCTTACATGATGGCAGGGCAAATGCACCTGGTTTACATTTCCTGCACTGGGGTGGTGTACACAGCTGTGCATGCTGGTTAGCTAACTGCTCCTGATTTCCAGTTCAGTGCTCTGGGGTGGTGTATACAGCTCTACATGCTGAAAGGGCAACTGCCCAGATTTGCAGATCGATGCGCTGTGGTAGTGTATGCAGTTCTACATGGTGGGAGGTGGCCTCTGCTTTCCACTTCAATTCCCTTGGAGGTTTTACACAGATCTACATGCTGGGAGGGTAACTGCTCCTGTTTTGCAGATCAATGCACTGGGGTGGAGTACACAGCTATGCATGCTGGAATGATAACTGCTCCTGGTTTACACGTCAACGAACTGGTGTGGTGTATACAGCTCTACAATGCTGGGAAGTTAACTGCTCCTCGTTTGCATTTCAATGCTCTGGGCGTTGAACACAGCTCTGCATGCTGCGAAGTTACCTGCTCATGTTTTGCAGTTCAGTGCCCTGGTGTGGTGTACACAGCCCTACATGCTGGAAGGTTGCCTCCTCCTTATTTATATTTCTATGCACTGGGGCGTTGTACACAGCTCTACATGCTCCTGGGTTACCGTTCAGTTCAATGGGGCTTTACGCCACACTAACAGGAATCCGATTCACGAGAGAAGAAGAAAAGGATAACCAACTCCCATTCCTAGACGTGATGGTACAGAAAACACCGAACGGAGAATTCACCACAAAGGTACACTGGAAAGCCACACACACAGACCAAGTCCTGAATTATGAAAGCAACCACCCCAACACACACAAACGAAGTTGCATCAAGACACATTTCATCAACAGATGCCTAAGAGAAAGACAACGGAACGAGGACATGCCGCAACCCAAAGGACTCGCCACACTACCATCCATCAGGAGCATTTCAGAACTGACAGCCAGACTACTACGGCCACTAGGACTTATAACAACACACAAACCAACAGCCACACTCAGACAACAACTCACCAGAACGAAGGACCC
>NC_057752.1:15492885-15528687 GCF_004010195.1 Chiloscyllium plagiosum
ATAGGGCAAGCCAGACAGAGAACAGCCAGGGAATTCCTAGAAGAATGTCACTCATCCACAACTCCATCAACAAACACATTGACCTGGACCCAATATACCGGCCACTACAGTGGACAGCTGAAACTGACAACCGGAAGTGGCAGGGACAGGCCACTATAAATGCCGGAGGAAACACCACAGAAGCGCTTCACAGGAGGCTCCCAAGCACTGAGGATGTCACCTAGACAGGGGACGAAACCTTTGCAACAAAAATTTCCAGCTCGGCGAACAGAACCACAACAATGGGGCTTTCTACGCAGTTCTACATACAGGGAGGGTCACTAATCCTGGTTTACGTTCACGGCAATGGGGCGTTGTACACAGCTCGAGATGATGTGATTGCAACTGTTCCTCGTTTTTACACGAATGCGCTACATTGGAGTACACATATCTATACGCTGTGAGGGTAACTGGTTCTGCTTTACAGTTCAAGTCACGAGGGCGTTTTATACAGTTACATATGCTGGAGGCTAACTGCTCATAGTTTACAGTTCAATGCAATGGGGTGGTGCACACTGCTCTACATGGTGGGAGGGTAACTGCTCCTACTTTGCAGACCAATTCACTGGGTGATGCACACAGCAGTTCATGCCAGTATGGTAACCGCTCCCTGTTTACATTTCAATGCACTTGGGCGTTGTACAAAGCACTACATGCTGGGAGGGTAACTGATCCAGATTTACACTTCAATGCACTGGTATACACAACTCTACATGCTGGAAGGGTAACTGATCCAGATTTGCAGTTCCATGATGTGGGGCGTTGTACACAGCTCTACATTGTGGGAGGATAATTACCTCTGATTTCTACTTCTATTCCCTTGGGATTTTGAGCAGATCTACATGCTGGGAGGGCAACTGCTCCTGTTTTACAGATCAATGCACTGGGGAAATGGACAGAACTCTACAAACTGAGAATATAACTGCTCCTGGTTTACACGTCAACCAACTGGTGTGGTGTACACAGCTCTACAATGCTGGGAGGATAACTGCTCCTGATTTTCATTTTGATGCACTGGAGCGTTGTACGCATCTCTGCATGCTGGGAGAGGAAGAGTTCCTGGTTAACAATTAAATGCACGACGGTGATTTACACAGGTCTAACTGCTTGCAAAGTAACGGTTCCTGGTTGACAGTTCAATGCAGTGTGGTGGTGTACACAGCTGTACATGCTGGGTGGGTAACTGCTCCTGGATTATGGTTCAATGTGCTGGGGTGGTGTACAAAGCTCGACATACTATGACGGCAAATGCTCCTGCTTTACAGTTCATTGCATTGGCGTGGTGTACATAGCCATATATGCTGGGAAGGTATCTGCTCCTGGTTTACAGTTCAATGCACTGGGATGTCCGACTCAGGTCTACATGCAGGGAGGGTAACTGCTCCTGGCTTGCAGTTCACTGCCCTGGGGCGTTGCACACAACTCTACATGCTGTAATGGTACCTGCTCTTGGTTTACAGTTCAATGCGCGACGTTGGTGTACACAGCTCTACATGTCCTGAGGGAAGTTGAATACAGCTCTACATGCTGCGAGGGTAACTGCTCCTGCTTTACAGTTCGTTGCATTGGGCTGGTGTACACAGCTCTATATGCTGGCAGGGTACCTACCCACGCTTCACATTTCTATGCCCTGGGGCATTGTACACAGCTCTACATGCTGGGAGGGTAAATGCTCCTGCTTTACAGCTCGTTGCATTGGGGTGGTGTCCACCGCTCTGCATGCAGGGAAGGTAACTGTTCCTGGGTTACCGTTCAGTGCACTGTGTCAGTTCTACATGCAGGGAGGGTCACTGATCCTGCTTTATAGTTCACTGCAATGGGGCATTGTACACAGCTCTGTGTGATCAGTGGTTAACTGGTCCTGGTTTACAGTTCAAGCCACGAGGACGTTGTACATAGCTCCACATGCTGGGGGCTAACTGCTTCTGGTTTACAGTTCAATGCAATGGTGTGCTGCACACAGCGCTAAATGCTAGGAGGGTAACTGTTCCTGCCTTGCAGACAAATTCATCGGGGTGATACACATAGCTAGTAGGGTACAAGCTAGTAGGGTAACTTCTCCCGGTTTACACTTCAAGGCACTTGGGCGTTGTACAAAGCTTTCGATGCTGGGAGGGTAACCGCTCCAGATTTACAGTTCAATGCAGTAGTGTACACAAATCTTCATACTGGAAGGGTCACTGATCCTGGTTTGCAGTTGAATGATGTGAGGCATTGTACACAACTCTACATGGTGGTAGGATAATTGACTCTGATTTCCACTTCAATTCCCTTAGGAGCTTTACGGAGATCTACATGCTGGGAGGACAGCTGCTCCTGTTTTACAAATCAATGCAAAGGGATGGTGTACAGAACTCTACAACCTGGTAGAATAACTGCTCCTGGTTTACACCTCAACCAACTGGTATGGTGTACACAACTCTACATTCTGGAAAGGTAACTCATCCTGGTTTACAGTTCAATGCACAGGGGGGTTCTACGCAGCTCTACATGCAGGGAAAGTAACTGCTCCTGGCTTACAGTTCACTGCCCTGGGTCGTTGCACACAGCTCTACTTGCTGTGAGGGTACCTGCTCTTGGTTTACCATTCAATGTGCGATGTTGGTGTACACAGCTCTACATTCCGTGAGAGGAACAGTTCCTGGTTTGCAGTTCAATGCACGAGGGCGTTGAATACAGCTCTACATGCTGAGAGGGTAACTGCTCCTCGTTTACAGTTCAATGTACTGTGGTACGTGTACACAGCTCTAAATGGTGGGCGGGTAACTACTCTTGGTTTACCTTTCACTACACTGGGATAGTGTATACAATTCGAAATGCTGGGTGAGTAACTTATCCTGGTTTACAGTTCTATACGCTGGGGTGATATACACAGCTCTATATGCTGGGATGGTAACTGCTCCTAGTTTACATTTCAATGCACTGGGGTGGTGCACACTGCTCTACATGCTGTGCGGGTAACTGCTCCTGGTTTACCGTTCATTGCACTGGGGTGATGTACACAGCAGTATGTTTTAGTAGGGTAACTACACCTGTTTTACACTTCAATGCACTGGGGCGTTGTACATAGCTCTACATGCTGGGGTGGTAATTGCTCCAGGTTTACATTTCAATGCACTGGGGTGGTGTACACAGCTCCACATGTTGGGAGGGTAACTGTTCCTGGTTTACAGTTCAATGTACCGGGGTGGTGTAAACAGTTCTACATGCTGGGAGGGTAAATGCACCTGGTTTACAGATCAGTGCACTGTGGTAGTGTACAGAACTGCAACTGGTCCTGTTTTACCGATCAATGCACTGGGGTGGAGTACACAGCTCCACATGCTGGGAGGATAACTGCTCCTGGTTTACACGTCAAAAAATTGGTGTGGTGTACACAGCTCTACAATGCTAGGAAGTTAACTGCTCCTAGTTTACGTTTCAATGCTCTGGACGTTGTGCACAGCTCTACATGCCACGAACTTACCTGCTCCTGTTTTGCAATCCAGTGCCCTGGTATGGTGTACACCGCTCTAGATGCTGGAGGGTACCTCCTCCTGCTTTATATTTCTATGCCCTGGGGCATTGTACACAGCTGTACATGCTGGGAGGGTAACTGTTCTTGCTTTACAGTTCATTGCATTGGGGTGGTTTACACCGCTCTACATGCTGGGAAGATAACTGCTCCTGGGTTACCGATCAGTGCACTGGGGCTTTCTAGGAGAAAGTGAGGTCTGCAGATGCTGGAGATCAAAGTTGAAACTTTATTGCTGGAACAGCACAGCAGGTCAGGCAGCATCCAGTGAACAGGAGATTCGACGTTTCGGGCACAGGCCCTTCTTCAGGAATGAGCAGAGAGTGTTCAGCAGGAGAAGATAAAAGGTAGGGAGGAGGGACTTGGAGGAGGGGCGTTGGAAATGTGATAGGTGGAAAGAGGTCAAGGTGAGGGTGATAGGTCGGAGTAGGATGGAGGCGGAGAGGTCAAGAAGAAGACTGCAGGTCAGGAAGGCGGTGCCGGGCTGGAGGGATTCGGCTGAGACAAGGTGGGGGGAGGGGGGATGAAGAAACTGGTGAAGTCCAAGTTCATCCCCTGCGGTTGGAGTGTTCCCAGTCGGAAGATAAGACGCTCCTCCTCCGACCGTCGGGTTGTTGTGGTTTGGCGGTGGATGAGTCCAATGACCTGCATATCCTCGGTGGAGTGGGAGGGGGAGTTGAAATGCTGTGCCACAGGTTGGTTGGGTTGGTTCGTCCGGGTGGCCCAGAGGTGCTCTCTGAATCGCTCCGCAAGTAGGCGGCCTGTCTCCCCAATATAGAGGAGGCCACACCGGCTGCAGCGGATGCAGTAGATGATGTGGGTGGAGGTGCAGGTGAATCTGTGGCGGATATGGAAGTTTCCTTTGGGGCCTTGGAGAGAAGTGAGGGGGGAGGTGTGGGCGCAAGTGTTGCACCTCCTGCGGTTGCAAGGGAAGGTGCCGGGAGTGGTGGTTGGGTCGGTGGGGGGTGTGGATCTGACAAGGGAGTCGCGGAGGGAGTGGTCTCTACGGAAAGCTGATAGGGGTGGGGAGGGAAATATATCCTTGGTGCTGGGGTCTGTTTGGAGGTGGCGGAAGTGACGGCGGGTGATGCGCTGTACATGGAGATTGGTGGGGTGGTAGGTGAGGACCAGTGGGGTTCTGTCCTGGTGGCGGTTGGAGGGGCGGGGCTCAAGGGCGGAGGAGCGGGAAGTGGAGGAGATGCGGTGGAGGGCACCGTCGACCACGTCGGGGGGGAGATTGCGGTCCTTGTAGAAGGAGGCCATCTGTGTTGTAACTGGTCCTCCTGGGAGCAGATGCGGCGGAGACGAAGGAATTGGGAGAATGGGATGGCGTTTTTACAGGGGGCAGGATGGGAGGAGGTGTAGTCCAGGTAGCTGTGGGAGTCGGCAGTTCTACATGCAGGGAGGGTCACTGATCCTGGTTTACAGTTCACTGCAATGGGGCGTTGTACACAGCTGCTGTGGTTCTGTTCGCCGAACTGGGAATTTGTGTTACAGACGTTTCGTCCCCTGTCTAGGTGACATCCTCAGTGCTTGGGAGCCTCCTGTGAAGCGCTTCTGTGATCTTTCCTCCGCCATTTGTAGTGGTTTGAATCTGCCGCTTCTGGTTGTCAGTTCCACCTGTCCACTGCAGTGCTCGGTATATTGGGTCCAGGTCGATGTGCATATTGATTGAATCTGTGGATGAGTGCCATGCCTCTAGGAATTCCCTGGCTGCTCTCTGTTTGGCTTGTCCTATAATAGTAGTGTTGTCCCAGTCGAACTCATGTTGCTTGTCATCTGTGTGTGTGGCTACTAAGGATCCGCATCCATGAGCACCAACTGGCCACGAAACGACACGAAAACTGCTCACTGGCAACAGGAGAGTGCTTTCAAATTCTAATGAGGAATTGTGTGTCAATGCTGGAAAAGTGCAACTTTGGAGTTGACGCTCTGCTCCACCGGCTGCAACGTGTTCTATTTCCTTTTCTATTGCAAAGTGCTTCACCTGCAAAGAAACACTCATTCCCCAATTAGAGTCACCCTCTGAGTTGGGTGTCTGTCCTTCACACGTCGTATTTTATGGTCTGACATCCTGTAGATCACTTTTAACACCACCCCCAACTCCCCAGCCAAATTAACGAGTCAATCCTTATTGGCAATTTGCAAATCATTCAGGGATTTATGTTTACTTCTAGACTTGTTTCAGCAATGAGCCAAGTGTTTGTTGACAAATTATTGTCCACAAAATGGGTAGATTTCCCTTCATTCCTTCATACTGTTTGGCATCCAACTTCCAATTGAACTGTGTCTCTGTGACAAGACCCCAGTTGATGTGAGGGTGGATGCGGGAATAAAGCTCTGTAGAGCTGTTCCCACTGCTCCACGTCTCCAATATGAAATAAAAGTGCGCAAGGATTGGCCTTTTGAATTTAAATTCCACACAGTACGATCTGTCAAACAGGTTCCTCAGCAAATGCAATTGTTTGTTTGCAATTAGGAGAAAACATTCAAAAAGTATAGCATCTTTGATTATCATGGAATTCAGGAAGATCGAAGAGTAAATGGTTATCCCAATTAAAAGTACTAAAAGACACTCTCTCCAGCTCTCTCTCTCTCTCCCTCTCTCTTCCTGTTCCCGAAAGGAGCAGAGAACAAAACACGCTCTTGTGCAGAGATGGACAAATTCTGAAAGAACAGGAACAGTTTGACGAATAGATTATTTGTAAGCACAAAATGAAAAGGCGTTGGATGTTGCAACGTTACTTGTTCTGTTTTTTTATACGCGTGGTTATGTCAATAAACGTGCACCTTTGCCCATAAAGTCTTATACATATAGATTCTTCAGAAAATGGAATGTTTTGATGCTCTTCCAGTCGCCCTGTCAAAATGAGGAAAATTATTCAATCTGAACTGATGTCATGGGATTTTTTGTTTCTGAATTGGGGGAGGTTATCTGGAGCAGCTTCCTAATGGCAGCTTTCTCTCCAATTCAGCTTGTTCTTAGCAACTCTTCCTCCAACTCAACTATATCCTCACAGCATTCCCTCCAATCCAGCGTGTTCTTATAAGACGTTCTACCAACTCAACATGCTTTTAAGTGAGTTTCTGTGCTACTCAGAATCCGTCCAAATGAATCAGATATATAGTAATAACCTCTCCAAGGCCGTCACAGTACAAAACATATTGACTCATGGAACTTCGACAATTCTTGACACTTGTGCTATGAAGATGTGTGCGTACTTTAAAAATCAGCAGAACTGCTGGACACAGCACCAAGTGTTCTTAATAAGGCAACAATGTGACACTTGCTTGAACAACTCGATTAGCTCGTTTCATGGAGACAAAAAAGACATTTGAATTCAGCCAATCAATTTAAATTATACCCCGAAAAATATCAAACTCCAATCCACTCTGAATTGAGTATATTGACAATCTTTAACGCCCATGACACAAATCGATGCTTTTGGGGGGGGGATAAAAGACTGGGGAAAATTGAACATTTGAGAGGAGAACTGCCAAGTCCAGCATGTAACCAGACTGCTTAAGAAAAGGTCTCTTAAAATGGTACCATTTTGATCCGTCACCTGTGATGCAGAAATTCCTAAGAAGAATAAAAGAAGACACAGGAAGATCTAAATGGAAGGAAAGCTGGCTGGTTTTGAGATAAGAAGTGTTGTTTTACAAATCGTCATTGGGAGTTTTATCACACAGTATTATAGAAGAGAAGGTAACAGATAGATTAGCGTAAGGAATAGTAAATTATTCTCTGTTATACTTTAAGAAATAAAGTTGTTGTCTTTCACTTCAAATAGTTCTTGGCCACTCAGAGTTTTACAGATTACAGCACAGCATAAATATTTGCTGTGTTGCTGGTTGTAAATTAAGCAGAAGGGTTTATCCTGTGTCATAACAGTTTCAGGGTAAACCTTTCTGCTTAATTTAAAACCAGCAACACAGCAAAGATTCATCCTGTGCAGTAATCTGTAAAACATCAATTGGCAAACAACTATTTAAAGTAAAAATTAACAACTTTATTTCTAAACGTATAACACAGAAAAATTAACCAACAACTATTTACCATGCCTTACTCTAACCTATCTGTTATCTTCTCTTCTGTAATACTAGTCTAATAAAACTCCCAATTAAGATTTACAAAGCCACACTTCCTATCTCGAAACCAGCCAGCCGTTCGTTCTTCTATTCTAATCTTCCTGGGTCTTCTTAGGAATTTGTGCGTCACAGGTTACTGATCGAAAAGGCACCTTTTTTGAGAGAACTGATTTTCAAGCATTTTTTTTACACGCAGGCTTGGCAGTTCTCCTCTCAACTGTTCAATTTTCCCCGGTCTTAAACCCCCAAAGCATCACATTGTGTCATTGGCTTTTAAGCTTGTCAATATTCTCAATTCAAACTGTATTGGGGTTTGATATTTTTCGTGGTATATCTTAAACTGATTGGCTGAATTCAAATTTGCTTTTGTCTCCAGGAAACGAGATATTCGAGTTTTTCGAGCAAGTGTTACATTGTTGACTTATTGAGAACACTTGGTGCTGTGCCCGTTAGTTCTGCTGCTTTTAACTCTCTTAAAGTACGGAATGGACTATTTGGCGCTGAGCTGTTTTGGCGCCAGATAGCCATCGTCTGATAATTTTGGTTTGTCTCTCTTGCTTAGAATGTTTTCAGCCATTTCTGGTATGGGCTCTACAAGAAAATAGAAAAACAAATTGTATTACAGCTTTCCAATGTGAAGACAGAAGGGCTTAAGCATCATCAAGGCAGTAGATGACTATTAACAATTGTTAAATGAGAAAATGATTACGAAACGAGATTTGAATCTACAGCGGGTCATTACAGCTTTGACTATCAAGTCTAGCTAGTTGAGAAAATTACATCGGGTCATTAGTCATCCTCTATTCTTTAACCAAACAAGACTTTTAAAAAATTCTGAATTGGCGCCAAAACGGAGGGGTCAAATCGTACCCGACCCCTTAAAGTACATCCACATCATCATCATCACACTTGTAATCAACTTGCACAGAGATGTGAGAAGCATGTGGAGAACCTGCACCCAGTCCTGTTTTGATTAGATTCCCTACACTGTGGAAACAGGCCCTTCGGCCCAACCAACGCACCTATGGGCAATTTAGTATGGCCAATTCGCCTGACCTACACATCTTTGGACTGTGGGAGGAAACTGGAGCACCCGGAATAAATCCGGGCAGTCACCCAAGGCTGGAATTAAACCTGGGACCCTGGTGCTGTGAGGCTGCAGTGCTAACCACTGAGCCACTGTGCCACCTCTTTAGTTCAGCGGTAGGGACACTACCTCTGCACCACAAGAACACTACCCTCAACAATCACAGACACGTACAGGCAAACCGAGTACACCTAATAAAACGTAGAACATATTCCTGACCACTTCAATTGAACGATGCATTTTCTGAGTAAGGAGATCGATTACTTTATGCTGCAAGCAATTTCTCTGAGGGGGGTAAACACCCTTATTTGATACCCTACAGGAAATGCCAGGGGAAACTGTGGTTGCAAATTTTTTAGAGTTGATTATTTACTGGTGAATTCACAAGGGGAAAGTGAGGACTGCAGATGCTGGCGTACCAGAGTTGAAAAATATGTTGCTGGAAAAACACAGCAGGCCAGGCAGTATCCGAGGAGCAGGAGAATCGACATGCCCGAAACGTCAGTTCTCCTGCTCCTGGGATGCTGCCTGGCCTGCTGTGTTTTTCCAGCACCACATTTTTCAACTCTGGAGAATTCACAAACAAAGATTACGTCAGCTGAGTTAACTCCCTGGTGATGGAAATGATTAACAATCTGTTTCGGACAGCTCTGCAGCTCTTTTAAGATGAAGACATTTAGTTGAGGCATTCTTAGGCTCAAACGTATCACCAAGTACTCCCGCCCAACATTTCCATCATAGAATCCTTACAGCGTGGAAACAGACCACTTGGCCAAAAGGTCCACACTGACCCTCTCAAGACTAACCCACTCAGACCCATTTTCCTATTCTATTACTTGAAACGCACCACTGTCGAATGAACCTAACCTATACATTGCTGAACAGTATGGTCAACTTAGTATGGCCAATCCATCTAACATGCACATCTTTGGACTGTGGGAGGAAACCGGAGCACCCACAGCAAACTCACGCAGACTCAGAGAGAAATGTACAAACCCCACACAGACAGACGCCCAAGGCTGGAATTGCACCCAGGTTCCTGGTGCTTTGAGGCAGCAGTGCTAACCACTTAATCACAGTGCCGCCCCAAATGATTGGCAGGTTTTGCCACAGGGTCAATGGTGACTTGGTCAGTTCAGCTTCTCTCAATCAGCAACACTGCTTCCACAATCACTTCACTGTTTCCCTCGGTCAGATCAGGAGTAATGTGCCCAGTTCGGGTGGCAATTTCATAGAAAGGATAAAATTAAGGTGCAGAGGGCTCAGAAAGATTTACGAGGATGTTCCTAGGGATGGAAGGTTTGAGTTATAAGGAGAGGCTGGAGAGATTGGGACTGTTTTCATTGGATCACAGGAGGTTGAGGAGTGACCACATAAAGATTGATAAAATCATGAGGTGTATAAATGAGGTGAATGGCAGGTGTCTTTTCCCTCTGGTGCGGGATTGAAAGACGATGGGCATATTTTTAAGGTGAAGGGAAAAACATTGAAAAAATACACGAGGGTATTACATTGTACACGCAGAGTGCTTTTTGTGTAGAATGAACCTCCAGAGAAAGTGATGGATGTGAGTACAGTTACAACATTTAAAAGACATTTAGATAAATACATGAATGAGAAATGCTTGGAGGGATATGGGTCAAGGGCGAACAGCTGGGACTAGTTTATTTTGGAATTATGGTCAGCAAGGACTAGTTGGACCAAAGGGTCTATTTCTGTGTTGTCTGACTCTCTAACTCTGTGTCTCTATGATTGAGCTGATTCGTCAATGTCCTTCACATTGAGTCTTTTTTATACACAGGCCAAGAGCATTCATTTCAGATCATCACCACCGTCCTGTGAAAGGAACGTTTTGCATCAGGACACTATTTCATTCATTGCCATTCACTGGATATCTGGTTCTTTGATGAACGTGCCCCCAACTTCTTTGGCTCATTGTGGATCTCTCTCTGCTTCTCTTACCTTGTTGAGTCTCTGCAACGCACCATCTCTGGAAAGTGGAATCTCTGTAACATTTCTCAACCCTGCACCCTGTGATGATGCTGTCACTTTAAAAAGGCAATTTTGTCCTGGGCTTTTTTGAAGAGTGGGTGTCAAGGTAGAGGTCCCGAGGAATCGGGGGCGTTTAACAGATTAACATTGGAAGGGGAGTGACCAGTTCTCCCAGATCAGGTTTTCTCCAGTTTTTTTTTCTTTGCTGCAGAATCCACAAGATGTTGGGGTCCAGAAGTGTTGCAAGCTTCAGTAAATGATTCGTCTGACTTTCTCTGAAATCTCTCTCTGGATTTTGTCCCCTCCTGCCTGCAGAATCTATATTTGAATTTACCTTTCTGTCGAGGGGTGTGCTTATGGGACGTTACTGTATTGAAACAGCTAGTTAGTTAGGTTACTGTATCGGATCAGTTATGTTTGTTATGGATGAGGCCAGACTCCCCTCAAATTAATTTAAGAAGGGAGCCGAAACTCTAACTTTACCTTATTTTAAAGACGGATGTGAAGTGGCTATTCCAGGTATGATATAGCTGGTCAACCACTCGGCTTTAAGCAAAGCTTATTTAATCTAAACACGATGGTTGAAGCACAAACAAAAGAAAGTGGAATTTAGAATAACTTAACGATGGGCCAAATACTGGCAAATGGGACGAGATTGGGTTAGGATATCTGGTTGGCATGAATGAGTTGGACCAAATGGTCTCTCCCATGCTGTATGTCTCTGTGTCTCTGTTGGAAAACTTATCGTATATACACAAGTAATAGTCAGATATTTTTGACTACTTTTTAAGGCTAAAGTTATGTGCTCGTCTATGACACAGATACTACTTTTGATTGGCTGAAATTCATGCCTGTCAAAATTCATTGTGCATCATTAGCAGAAATCCAATTGATCTCTGAACAAATAAGGAGAAGAACAATGAATTACGATAATGCTGAAAATCCGGAGTCGAGGGTAACAGTCTGTGGACTGGAAGACCTGGAAGGGAGCGTGACGGCTGGCACACCTACTCATAAATGTTGATCTGTTATCTGTGAAGCACTAGGGTCAACTCTTACACGAGATGTATGGAAAATGCCAGATTTTTGGCCAAAAATAAGTGTCCCCATTTACATGAGATTGACTAGTATTCAATTCTATATGGTAACTGAACCGACACCGTAACTATTACTAATGACCTGTTCCAATACAGTACCGACCCGTTCGCAAAAAAGTAAATTCATAAAAACCAAGGACAAATTAACCGTTTTAAAGTGACAGCATCGTCACACCTCCACATCTTTTTAAAAAAAGAACTATCAATATACAAAGATGGTTTCATCTTAAACCCTTTAGTCTTACTCTGTTAGTACACTGCAACACACATACATTGACTTAAAACATGCAAACATTCACTACGACATTCTACTTCAGTCTGTTTACTCCTGACACTGAACGCCTCCATTTTCCATTATCCAAGTCTTGACAACACGTCAACAATCACATTTCTTGTACTGCCACGCGTATAATTTTCAAATTGAATGGCTTTAGCAGTAAGCTCCATCGAAACAGGCTGGAATTTTGTACTTAAATTTCGCCACAAACTTTAATGGGGCATAGTCAGTATATAAAATTGTCTCAGACACATTTCTGGCAATATAGATGTGGAAATGTTGTAACACGAACACGGAGCTCAAGGTCTCCTTCTCAATTGTGGAATATTTCTGTTGATGAATATTCAATTTCCTATAGAAATACACGATACACTATTTTATGATCGTCTTCTTGTAAGAGCACTGCACCGACACACACATCACCTGCATTGATAGCCACCTTGTATGGCTTTGCGTAATGAGGTGTGCCTAATACTGGGGCAGTGATTATCACAACTTTTAGTCTGTCTCTTTGCTGTCTGATAGTTTACCATCCATTGAAATTTTCTGCACTTCTTCAATACATCAGTGAGAGGAACAGTCACTCTGCTAAAATTTGGCATGATTTCGGATAAAACCCACTTAATCCCGGGAACATTAGTACTTCTGTCTTCGTCATGGGATGGGAAACTCCCCAATATCCTTTGTTGTCACATTCTGTGGGTTCATCATTCCATGTCCGCAATGTGGCCCAAGACTGTGACTTGGGTTTTGACAAATTCACTCTTGGCTACGTTTATGTCCGTTTCTGGTCCCACTTTCTCAACACAGTCTCCCAAACAAGTAGTCAAATATGAATCAGACTTTATAACTGCATTGACTTTGCGATAATCTACACATTATTTCAGCTGAAGTCCAAGATACGATGGTGGAACAGTAAAATCTGTGAATCACCAGCCAACTAGCCACATCACACAGGTATTTCTATCGAAGCCGAACTCCTTCCATCCCTTTTTGTTTGTGACATGTGGAATTATTGATGAATAGTTTCCAGTTTACGTTTTGAATTCTCTCTCCCCCACAGTTAATTTAGTTACGATTGTGATTCTTTCCCATGTAAAGTGTAGCCTCTCCACCTGCACCATTTTCTACTTGGCTTCCATTTCAGCAATGGATCTGCTGTCTACTAACAGTAACACCACGCTGAAGCAAATTATTCCTTTCTATGCTTCACAAGACTCTTTCCTGGATCTCATTTCCGGATGTAGTTTTTTGCGCGCCTTGCATCTTGTGACTAGAGACTCTTCTGACATGTTCACTGTCTTCTTCTCTTTTGATCGATTTGTGGACATTTTTGCTAGAAGCTGAAAACAAGGTATTGCACTGAGAGAACTGCAAAGGTGATTCGAGCAACAACCTGCATTCTATTCTGCTTCAAAAATGAGCCTACTTACTATAAATATGAACCTTAGTATGTCGTCAACAATGTGCCTTTGAAATGTAAGCTGAAAAAAAGCTATTTGACTGAGGCAGGATGGAGAGGGTACGGCGTATTTAACAAACTTATAACCCATTTGTTCCCTTTTGTATTAATTCTGTTACTCAACAATCTGACAGTCAGGCACATTTTAGTAGTGAGTCGAGCCCATAAGGGACTGAGGGGTCAGAATAAAGGAGAGAACCGCAGTGACTCCGAATTAGACAATAGAAGGAAGTCAATTATTTTACTCTTCGCTATTTCCGGCAGTTTTCTGCTTCTATGGATGGGATAAATTCTAAATTTATACATTACAGCATCAGAAGAGATTATCTAACTGAAGCTATCAAAATATGAAGAGACATTTCAATTATTTTGCGGAATGTTAGTTCTTGCACAAACGCCTTTATTTATTATGCAACGCTATCCAAGTTCAGGCTGCTGATCAAGGACAATTTGAAATCTTTGGTTGCACCAATTGCTCGATTAGTGAAGAAATTTTAAAAAAAGGAGGGAATCAGCTAAGATGTGGATGGTATGAAAACCAGTCCATAGATGCCTTATTTAGCCTTGACCCTGAGCTGATAAACCCTGGCAGTAAATGGGGAATAGGTGAGTGAGACCATCCCCAGAAGGGCAATGCAGGAAATGGCGTGGGTGATGTATTCCCACATATGATGGATTTTCATCGATTCACATTGTCGCCACTCACTCGGGAAAGTGTGCTGAGCCTTGTTCCACATTACACTGAGGGGTGTGGTCGTGCCCATCACAATTATTAATCCTTTAATCAAAACACGCAAATTCCAGAAATCACCTGTTGGCTTGAAATTGATCCAACCAGTTATGAACTGACAGGAGTGGTGATCTCCAGCTTGGACTAGTTTCAATACAGTGATTCCCCAGCACAATACTAACATTTGAAGTGTTCAAATCACTGAAAGGTTATCTGCCAATTCCTTAATTTTCCCTTAATGAGACCTTCAAATGGTACCTTCTCTGCTCCTGTGGGAGTTTCTGTAAACACAGAGATATCATACAATTTTGAGGATTCATCCTCATTTTTATTTGAAAAAGGTATTATTGAATTTAGCATTCGATATCTGGAATTTCCCGTGTCACGTGAGACTTCATCTAACTTTGTCATGTCAGTAACTCGCCTTCTGCAAATGAAACAAATTTTAATATGAAAACAGAGGACAGGTTATCACAATCATATACTTTCTTTCTTTGCCGAAGTAACTAATGTAATAGTTCTCAATTAACTATCAGAAAAGTGCAACAAAATAGTCACCTGCCTAAATTAGGTAACTGTGTTCAGGAACTCCATAATATCACCAGTATGATAATGCATTTTTATCTCATTCCCACGATCACTTCAAATCAGCAAATACCAGGATATTAATTTGGGGAATCTCCAGTAACAGATATGAAGAAACATTATCTCTTATTGCTGCCCTGTTCTATTTCTACTTTTCTGGCAGTTTTGAGAGTTTGATGATACATAAAACATAGAACGTAAAACGTAGAACAGTACAACACAGCACAAGCCCTGCGGCCTTTGATGTTGTGCCGATCTTTTATCCTACTTGAAGATCAAATTAACCTACATGCCCTTCATTTTACGATCTTCCATGTGCCTATCCAAGAGTCATTTAAATATCCCTAATGTATCTGACTCGACTACCACTGCTGGCCGGCAGTATATTCCACACACCCACCACTCTCTGAATAAAGAACCTTCTTCCAATCACCTTAAAATTATGACTCCTCATGACAGCGATTTCAATCCAGGGAAAATGTCTTTGAAGCATCCACTCTATCTATGCCTCTCATCACTTTGTACACCTCTATCATGTCACCTCTCATCCGTCTTCACTCCAATGAGAAAAGCCCTATCCCACTCAATCTCTTTTCATAAGACATGCCCTCCAGTCCAGGCAGCATCCTGGTAAATCTCCTCTGCATTCTCTCTAAAGCTTCACATCTGTAAAGAGGATGTTATACACCTGAACCACACTGGGACCAATATCATTGCAGGTAGGCTTTCTCGTGCTTTTGGGAGGAGTTTAAACTCGTCTGGCAGGGGGATATTGATGAAACAGAGACACATCATGCTCCATCAAAAAAAGTAAGTCAGAGTTAGTTCAGGTATGTTTAGTGTCAAGAGCGTAAGGCAAGGCTGGATGGTCTTTACTTCAACGCTAGGAGTGTAAGAGGTCAGACTGATGAGTTAAATGTGTGGATAGACCAATGAAATTACGATATCGTTGCCGTCAAATAAACATGATTGAGGGAAGGGCATGGCAGGCAATTAAACATTCTGCAGCATGGAATCTTTAGGCGAGACAGGAAAATGTTAAAAGGATGGTAGGGGTGAAGCACAATTAATGAAGGAGTCAATTACTGCAAGAAGGAGAAATGATATCTTAGATGAGTCCTCAAACGAGGCTTTATGGGGAGAACGTAGGAATGTTAAGGTGAAAGCTACTTTACTGGGAGTTCATCATCGGTGCCCAAAGAGTCAGCGGGGAATAAAGGTGCAAATATATAGACAGTCCACACAAATGTGTAAGAATAATAATCAGATAATTGGACAAGGGGATTTGAAGTTTTCCAATAGAAATTAGGATAGTCATCCTGTTAAGGGTTTAGAGTGGGCAGATTTCTTGAAATCCATTTGGGGAGATTTTTCACATCAACACGCAGAAGGCCCAACATGGGACTGTGCATTCTTGGGTCTGGTTCTGGGCAAAGGCTTTGGTTCAAAGTTATTGTGGTCAAAGTGAAAGATGACATGCAAAAAACGGCTTTGGACTGGGGGAATGTAGAATATATTAAAATAAAGCAAAATGTGGCTAACGTTGACTGGGAACAGCTCCTTGTAGGTAAGTCTATAGCAGAGCAGTGGGAACATTCAAAAAAGGGGCTGGGGAGATTGCAGGCACCAACATGACCCTTCAGGGGGAATATAGTTGCAGTACGTTCAGGGAACCTTGGATGTCTCAGACAATTCAGGACTGGATGAGGAATAAGAGAAAGGCTTTGAATCAGTCCAAAAGGAGGAATTCAGATGTGGCCCGAAGGGAATACAGGAAGTACAAGAGGGATTTAAAAAAAAGTTAGAAGACCAAAAAGGGACATGAGAAAAAAGTTGCAGACAGAATTAGGGAGAAACCTAAGTTATTTTTGAAATCCAAGAAAGGGAAGAGATTAACCAGGGAAAGCAAACGGTCCATTAGGGACCAAGGGGGCAACCTGTGTGTGAAGGCGCAGGATATCAGAAGGGTATTGAAAGAATACTTCCCTTCGGGTTTCACTCTGGAAAAGTCGATCGCAGGAATGGAATTTCGGGAAAATGGATTGTGAGGAACTTGCATAGTTTTACAGAGGAAATGGAGAGATGTTGTCAGATCTGTCGGGTTTGAAAACAGACAAATCCCCTGGTCCAGTTGAATTGCATCCCAGGCTGTTGTGGGGAGGGGAAGGGGGCGGTGGGGAAGGTGAGGAAGGATATTGCAGGGGCTCTGTCACAAATTTATAACTCTTCTGTTGCCAAAGGGGAGATGCTAGAGGAATAGAGAATGGCAGATGTGGCTTCATATTTAGAGAGGGGTGGGAGAGATGAAACAGGAAATTACAAACTGGTAAGTCTGACAGCAGTGGGTGGGAAGCTGTTGGAGAACGATCTGAAGGTTAGAAGGGTATGAAGTTAGAAGGGCTGGAGGCTGATATCCAGTGGTGTACCAGAATGATCAGTTCAAGGAGCCTCATGTAGTTTATATACAGAAATGATATGGATGGAAATGTGGAAAGAATGTGAAGCACGTTTGAAGATGACACGAAGATTGGTGGATGGTTAAGTTTGAGTGAATTTGACAGAATGATTTTACCGACTGGGTGTCTGCTGAGTCGGGATGACTCGAACAGCCATGTTCAGTCAAAGTGTGACAGCAGGAAACAAGCCCCACATTGATTCAGGCAAATTCAACAAGTTCAGATATTTTAAATCAACCTGCACAGAGATATAAGAACACATGGGGATCAGAAGGATCTTGTACCCTGCCCTGTTTTAGTTCAGGGGTAAGGACACATGAAGATGCCAGGGTATGATAAAGGAATAAAGACATTCAAAGACTGGACACAATGAAAGCATTGAACTCAGAGAGGCCCTCCCACCATCACCCCAGCTGACAGTTTGGTAGGTCACCTCACTTCCTCTTTTGCTTTGGATACTTAAATTATGGGACCTTTTTGTTTGCATTTTGAAACCTGCAGTATTTCTACAAAAGTCTCTCGTGTCTTGTTGGTCTTTCTTCTGTGATTGAATGCGTACGTGTGATGATTCTTTTGAGAAATACTTAACGTTTTCAGCTCAGTAATTGCTCATCGATTATCCATTTGTTAAAGGGTAGATTTGCTGCAGAAAACATGATTTGTGTTTTCTTGCTGGATTATTTTAAATTTTATTCGGGGAATTGGTTTCCTTATTCTAAATGGAGATTAGTACTATATTGACCATCTATAAGTATTTCATATTTGAGATGGCTTGTGGATGAGTGTATCTTGATTCCCAGTGCAATGTTCCCATCATGTCTGTGACACTATCCTTCATCCATGGTCGTATTTTACCAGCAATGCCGTGCACATTCATATTGTTTCCAGTGAGACATTTTATCAAAATCCTTCTGATAATCCAAATACACCACATCCACTGCTTCACCACAACATCTCTGCCAGTAACATCTGCAGGAAATCCTTTCAGTTCCCTCCCCTTCGCAATTCTGTGCTGCCCCTGCTGAAACCTTACCAAATACCGTGCCTAACTTCGTATACACCACATCCACCGCTCGATCCTCATCAACTTGTCTAAAAAAATTCTCAAAGAACTCACTAAGATTTGTGAGGCATGACCTGCCCCTCACAAAGTCGTGCTGACTGCATTTAATCAAGCCATGCTCTTCCAGATGGCCAGAAATCCTATCCCTCAGAATCCTTTCTAACATCTTGCAGACGACATACGTGAGACTGACTGGTTTGTAATTGCTGGGGATTTCCCTATTTCCTTTCCTGAAGAGAGGAATTACATTTGCCCTCCTCCAGTCCTCAGGTACGACTCCGGTCGAGCACGAGGATGCAAAGATCTTCATGTAATGATCACTCTCTCTGTCGACATGTTTTTCAACTCTCTCAGGAAAACACTCGTGGGTCCCCATAATGTCTCAACTTTCAACCTCTTGAATTTCTCCAATATCAATTCTCCATAACATTGAATTCCCTTCAGTTCCACACTACACTGGATCATTGAATCGTGTTTGGTTTGGGGAGACTTCCGGTGTGTTTCACTGTTAAGACAAAATAATTATTTTGCTTCTTTACCATTTCTCTCTTCCCCATTATAAATGTCTGTCTCTTCGTGGAATTGACCCACATTTATCTTTCTTCATCTGTTTTGCTGAACATTGTGCAACCGTCAGCAGACATCCACCCCTTTGACATTATGGTGGATGCAGTGTGAAATGGTTCAGTCTGAGGAAATCCTGCAGAGGTGTCCTGGAGCTGAGTTACCCATTCCCCAGACAATTACAACCATCTTCCAATGTCTTCCACGTGGCTCTGAACAGAGAAGATATTGCCCCCTGGTTCACATCAACTCCAGTTTTGTGGTGGCTGTTTTCCTACAAATTAGAAACTGTCTCCTTGATGTCAATGACAGTCACTCCTACCTGTTCTCCAGTGTTCGTAATTTGTAATAACAACAGGAAATCATGTTAATTCTGTCTATAGACTCGATCATAAAGATTTACACTGTAATAATTTCATGACCTTAGTGATAGAGGAGTGGGAAATCTGATGCCTGGTAATAATTAATGCCGTTAGTAAAGCCTAGTGTACCGAATGAACCAAGACCATATAAGGTTCAAACCCTTGAAGTTTCAGAATAGTGGGTACACAATTAACAGAGAGCCAGGGCAGAAATGTATTAATTTGTAAATGTTTAAGGAAAGGCCAGCCGAGTGGAATGTGCAGCTTGTCACATGTGGGGAGTCCTGGACATTGTCAGTGCCCGAGATGACCACATGTTCAGCAGGTGTTCCCAGCTGCAAAAGCTGGAGCTCTGGGTCTCGGAGCTTGAGCAGCAGTTGGAGACACTTGCACATCCGCAAGTCTGCAAGTCACATAGATAGCACGTTTAGAGAGGTGGTCACACCACAGCTCAAGAGACGAGAGGGAAGAAGGGAATGGGTGACCACCATACAGCCCAGAAAGAACAGGCAGGTAGTGCAGGAGTCCCCTGGGGTCCTAATCACTAACCAGTATTCCATTTTGGAAGCTGATGTGGGTACTGGTACCTCGGAGGAACGCAGTCAGAGCCAAGCTTCTGGCACCACAAGCGACTTGACTGTACAGCGGGAGGAATAAAGAAAGAGGAATAGTGATGAGGGATTCTTTCGTCGGGGAGCAGACATGTGCACCCAAAGATTTGACTCCAGAATGGTGTGCTGCCTTCATCGTGCCAGATTCAGGGCTGTCAATGAATGGCTGCAGGGCATCCTGAAAGGAGTGGGGGATGGGTGAGAGGGCGGGCAGCAATTGGTCCCAATGGTCTGGGCAAAGTGAGGAATGACATCTTACATGAAGAATTCAGGAGACGAGGCAGGAGATTAGAATGCACAACCTCAATAGTTGTAATCTCTGGATTATTACCGGTGCAACGTACCAGTGAGTATCCAAATAGGAAAATTGGGCAGGTGAACACGTTGCCCATGAGTTCATGCAAGAGGAAAATTGGGCAGGTGGACACGTTGCCCATGAGTTCATGCAAGAGGGAGGGTTTTAGATTCCTGGATCACTGGGAGCAGTTTTGGGGAAGGTGGGACTCGTGTAAAGAGGACGGTTGGCACCTGAACCACACTGGGACCAACATCCTTACAGATAGGTTTTGTCGTGCTGTTCGGAGGAATTTAAACAAGTCTGGCAGGAGGAGGGGATACATAATATTCATGAAATAGAGACACATCATGCTACAGCAAAGGAAGCAAGTCAGAGCGAGTTCAGCTACGTTTAGTGTAAAGAAAGTAAGGCAAGGTTGGGTGGTCTTTAATTTGATGTGAGGAGTGTATAAGGTCAGATTGATGAGTTAATGGTATGGATCAACACATGGAAGTATGATGTTGTTGCCACCACAGAAACATGGTTAAGGGAAAGGCTGGCCTGGCAATGCAACAATCCCGGGTACTGGATATTAATGCGAGACAGAGTCGGGTGGGTGGTGATGAAACACTATTAACGAAGGAGTCAATTGCTGCAAGAAGGAGAGATGGGTCCTCAAACGAAGCTTTGTGGGTAGAACGTAGGAATGTTAAGGGGACAGCTACTTTATTGGGAGTGTACTATTGACCCTGAAAGTTTCAACGGGAAATAGAGGAATAAATATTTTAATGGTTCACAGAGATGTGAAAGAATAGTAATCGGTAATTGTACGGAAAAAATAAAGTCTAAAAAACCTTTCCGGCTACTACATCCCCTCCAAATACTCTTGAGATAGGGAAAACAAGTGGTTGAAACAGAAACATACGAAATGACAATATCATTTTCCAGGCTGGTGATGAAATCCAGCTCCGGCAGTGTTCACCGATCCCAATGGCCTTGGCCATGATAGTGATGACCACATGGTCCCTCTCCAGGGGTACCTGAGGGCAAATGTAACCGTGAAAGAGGGGCAGGAGTCAGGAACTACAAGCCCCTCCTCAGCCTGATGCCTGGACCTATTAATAGCCGTCTTGGCCAGGCCCAGGAGCAGAGGCATGAGAAGCCCTGTAGACTTGTCCGCCCATAACCACTTTCGGTGTCAGTAGATCAGGAAGGTTGGACTGAAATGTAAACAACGTTTTAACAGCAGTCCATTCCAAAACCGAACAAGAGGCTGCAAATGGACACACTGGACATACACATGGAAAACCGTCTCCTCCAGATCAAAGAAAGTCTGTGTGGTCTGACACCCGCTTAACTCCCTCAGCCTCCGGTTGCTTGGGACAACTGCATGCAGCACTCTCCACACCAGATCCCGGGAAAAAGTGGAGGACCCTTTTGTAGATGACCCTTCGACGGGAATCTTAGCTCACAGAGGGAAAAACATCATGTCAAGGCATGTGCAGGCAGTGGACGGAGGTGGAGCAGAGGAGAATGTGCGGCATCAGCCCGTACAGATAACGCCAGTATGCAGTTCAAAAGGACACCGGGAGGATTTCCCTAAATCAGCTCAGATTGTGGAACACCGCGTCACGGAAGAGGGCACGGGCTGTGGGGCCGATGTCGTGTTCTGGAAGGACAGGGGTCAGAATTCTCTCTCGTTTCTTGCTCCAGAGGACACTCTGTGACCTTATCGTTCCCCACTTATTCATGTTCATCCATTGTTCTTGATGCAGTACTCTTTGGTGTGACATAAATGTGCTGTTTCATGACATTCTTTTACTAACACTCCGAGTGCCCTTTTTGTCACGTTAATGTTCGACAGATTTGCTCCGACAGAACCTTTATTTACATCCAGCTATCACTGTTATCCATTCCCCTTCACATGCTGTGGCATTGCGATTTGTTTTATTGATGCTTACATTCAATAGTTCGCTTAAAATGAAACACCAATGCATTTGTGAAGTTTTCTCTGAACTTAGACAGTGTTGCTGTATAAATAAGTGTGTTTGTACAGCAGTTTATATCCCGGAGCATATTTGTGACATATCCGAATACATATTCAGAATAATTTTCTAATAATGGATCTAAAGTATTAAAATATTTCAAAAGGTACCACATTCATAGAAGGATGAAATTACTGGATGTTGCGAAGACTAAAATGATAGACTTTGTTCTGCTCTCCATCTCTTGGTCACAATGATTCTGCCACTTGCTCAGATCCCTCAGTGTCTTACGAGCCCAACTGGCCACTAAAATGTGCCTGACTGTCAGAGTGCTTATCAACAGAATTAAATCAAATGGGAGCATTGGAGATAAGACATTTTCAAACATATTGAATCCTACCGGTATGGGATCTTTATAATATGTTTCAGTGCCACTCGACATTGTTAATGTTCGTTCAGCTTTATACCTGAAGGAGGTGAGAATGTTTTTGAAATAGAGCAGAATGCCTGTTGTTGCTCGAACCACTGTCACAGTTTTCTTGGTGCAATATTTCATTTTCAACTTCTGGCAACAAATCGATCAAAGGTGAAAGTGACGGTGAACTAGACAGAACAATCAGTAACAGCACGGCGCAGGGTATAGTGAACTCTGCAGACAGTAGTCACATCCAAGGAATTCCCAGGGAAATAATATTTTTTGATTCGGTACAGTATGACCTCAAAGATAATGTACAGTAGATCCGCTGTCACCATGGCGACCAGGTAACACATGGTGCTTGGGGAGATTCCACATTTTCCTCTTCATAAAATCACATTTGCCAGTAAATTCACTGTGAGAGAGTGAAGGGAAAGATGATTAGAAATTATTTTAAAAATCATTCACAGTTTCTGAGGACAGACCATTGAACAAAAAAAAAATCAGCCACGACATCAACAAGTCTCCAAGGTGTACAGATCAGGTTGAACAGGAATCAGTTAGAGGGGTGTAGCAGACTGCTCACCGGAAGCAGTTCATTGTTTTAAGATTGCAATGAGGAATTGCATGTCTGAGGCTGGAGAGATGCAACTTTGGAGTAGACCCTCTGCTCCACCGGCTGCAACGTGTTATATTTCATTTTCTGTTGCAAAGTGCTTCACCTGCAAATAAATACTCACTTCCTCATTAGATTCACCCTCTGACTTGAGTGTCTGTCGTTCTCACATCACATTTTGTGGTCTTACCTCCTGTAGATTTTAGATTAGATTAGATTATAGTGTGGAAACACCGACCACACTCACCCGCCGAAGCGAAACCCACCCATACCCCTACATTTACCCCTTACCTAACGCTATGGGCAATTTAGCATGGACAATTCCCCTGACCCTGCAAACCGGAGCACCCGGAGGAAACCCACGCAGACACGGGGAGAACGTGCAAACTCCACACAGTCAGTCGCCTGAGGCGGGAATTGAAACCGGGTCGCTGGCGCTGTGAAGCAGCAGTGCTAACCACTGTGCCACCGTGCCACTGTAGATCAGTCTTACTCAACATTTCTTTTCACTCCTCCCACAGTGCCCCAGCTACATTAACAAGCCAATCCTTTTCCGAAATTTGCAATTTATTGGAGTGGCAGGGTAGCTCAGTGGTTAGCATTACTACCTGACAGCGCCTGCGATCCATGTTTGATCCCAGACTTGGGTGACTGTCTGTGTGGAGTTTGTACGTTGTTCACGTGTCTGCATGGGTTTCCTCCCACAGTCCAAAAACGTGCAGGTTAGGTGACTTGGCCATGCTAAATTGCCCATAGTGTACAGGGATGTGCAGGTTAGTGGCATTCTTTGGGGTAAATATAGGGTAACGGAATGGGTCTGGGTGGGTTACTCTTCAGAGGGCTGGTGTGGACATGTTGGGCTGAAGGGCCTGTTTCCACGCTCTCAGGGATTCGAAAAATAAAGAAAAAAAATCAGGGTTTTGTTTTCACTTTTATACTTGTTTGAGCAATGAGTTAAGTGCTTATTAATATACACTGTACAAGAAATCGGGTAGATTTCCCTTTGTTCTGTCATACTGTTTGGCATGCAACTTTCAATTGAACTATTACTCTGTGACGAGACCCCAGTTGATGTGAGGGTGGATGCGGGATGCGAGCACTGTAGATCTGTTCCCACTGCTCGACATATCGCCAAGTGAAATAAAACTGCACAAAATTGCACATCATCAATTTACATTTCATACAAAACGATCTGTCAAACAGGTTTCTTGGCAAAAGCAATTGCTTGTTTGCCATCAGGCTAAAACATATTCAATAAGTATGGCATCACTGATCAGCATGGAGTTCAGGAAGGCAGGGAGTAAATGGTTACCCCAGTTAAAAGTACCAGAAGACAATCTCTTCTGCTTTCTCTCTCCCTCTCTTTCCTTTCTCTCTCTCTGTCTCTTCGCATTCCCGAAAGGAGCAGAGAACAAAACATGTTCTCGTGCAGAGATGTTCAACTTGCTAAAGGACACGCACAGTTTGCCGAATGGATTATTTCTGAATACAAAATGAAAAGGTGTTGGATGTTGCACGACATTTGTTCTGTGGTTTCACACGTGTAGTCATGCCGCTCAGTATGCATCTTTGACTATGAAGTCTTGTGCATACAGATTCTTCAGAAAGTATAACATTCTCTTGTTCTTCCAGTCGCTGTTTCAAAATAAGGAATAGGTTTCACTCTGAAGTGATGTTGTGGGTTTTTTTTGTTTCTGAATTGGCAAGATTATCTGGAGCAGCTTCCTTTTGGCAGCTTTCTCTCCAATTCAACGTGTTCTTTGCCTCCAACTTACCTCCAACTCAACTATATCCTCAGAACCTTCCCTCCAATCTAGTGTGTTCTTAACAGGCGTCGTACCAACTCAACATGTTTTAAGTGAGATTCTGTGCTACTCAGCGTGTACTCAACAGATTCCCTTCAAATGAATCCGATACAACAATAACTCT
Source organism: Chiloscyllium plagiosum (assembly GCF_004010195.1). Taxonomy (NCBI): domain Eukaryota; kingdom Metazoa; phylum Chordata; class Chondrichthyes; order Orectolobiformes; family Hemiscylliidae; genus Chiloscyllium; species Chiloscyllium plagiosum. Next base: position 15,518,039 of record NC_057752.1, read on the forward strand.
CCAAGACAGTCACTGTTCAAGACATATTGACTCATGCAAACTCAACAATTCCAGACACTTTTAATCAACTTGCACAGAGATGGAAGAAACACATGGGGACGAGGTGGAGCTTGTACCCAGAACTGCTTTAGTGCAGGGGGAGGGACAATACCACTGCACCACAAGAGCCCTACCCTCAACACTCACATACACTTACTAGGTAAACCGAGTACAGCAATTGCAATGTGGAAGACGTTCCTGATCACTTGGTTTGGTAGATGCATTTTCCAAATGAAGGGATCAATTACTTTGTGCTGTGTAATCTATCTGATTCAGAATGGGATAAATCCCCTTACTTTATAACCTGAAGGAACTGCCAGGGGAAACTGTGGCTGTAATATTATTAGAGTTGATTATTTTCTGGAGAATTCACAAACTAGGATTCTGATAGTCGAGTTAACTCCCTGGTGATAGCGATGTTTTGGACAGCTCTGCAGCTCTCCTGAGATGAAGAAATTCAATTGAGACATTCTTAGGCTCAAAAATATCACAAAGTACTCCCGTTCAGCATTTTCTTCATAGAATTCCTACAGTGTGGAAACAGGCCAGCTTTTGGCCAAAAAGGCTACAGTGACCCTCTCAAGCACCCAGACCCATTCACCAGCATTATCCCAGACTAATGCACCTAAGTTACACATTACTGAATAGCATAGACAGTTGACCATTTTTGGAATGTGGGGGGAAACCAGAACAAACCCACATTACACACACAATGGCATGAGACTGGAATTGAACCCGGATCCCTGGTGCTTTGAGATAGCAATGCTAACTACTTGAACACCGTGCCACCCAAAATGATTGGGCCCTCCCCGGTGGTTGTGGTGGGGGGGGCGGGGGGGGGGGGGTGGAGGGGTGGTGTTCACAGGGTCTGTGCTGACTCTCTGTAAGAGCAGATCAACTTGTCTCAATCAGCAACCCCACTTCAACCGTCACTTCACTGTTCCCTCGGCCAGATCAGGAATAATATGTCCAGTTCTCGTCGCCCTCTTGTAGAAAGGATAAAAATTTAGCTGGAAAGGGTTCAGAAAAGATTTACCAGGGTGTTCCCAGGAATAGGAAGTTTCAGTTATTGATTGTTTTCACTGGATCACAGGAGGTTGAGGAGTGACCTTACAAAGATTTTTAAAACCATGAGGTGAATAGCAGGTCTCTTCCCAGGGGTGTGGGATTTCCAGACGATGGGTATAGTTTAATGTGAAAGGAGAAGGATTCAAAAAAGACTTGAGTGTATTATGTTTTAAACACAGAGTGCTTTGTGTGTAGAATGAACCTCCGGAGAAAGTGAATGTGGGTATAATTATAAGAACATTCATTTCAGATCCTAACCACTGTTCTGTTAAAGGAACGTTTTGCATCAGGACATGCTTTCATTCATTGGCATTCAGTGCGTACCTGTGTCTTTGATGAACTTTCCCCCAACATCTTTGGCTCACTGTGGACCTCTCTCCAGTTCACTTAGCTTTTTTAGTCTCTGCAACACACCATCTTCGGAAAGTGGGGTCTCTGTAACATTTCTCACCCCTACACCTTGTGACGATGCTGTAATTTTAAAGGGATACTTTGTCCTTGTTTTTTTTTAATAGTGGTCGTTAAGGCAGAGGTCCCGAGGAGTCTGGAGAGTTTAACAGTTTAACAATGGAAGGGGAATGGCCAGTTCTCCCAGATCAGTCTTTCTCAGGTTTTCTTTTGCTGCAGCATTCAAAAGATGTTGGAGTCTGGAAGTGTTGCAAGATTCAGGAAAGGATTCCTCTGAATTTCTCTGAATTTTCTCTCTGTTGTTCCATCTTGCCTGTAATAATGTGTGTTTGAATCGGCCTTTCTGCCTAGGGTTGTGCTTATGGGATGTTAGGTTTGTAATGGACCAGGCTAGATCGCCCTCAAAATAATTTAAGAAGGGAACCTAGGCCTTAACTTTTTCTTATTGTAGAGGCAGATGTGAAGCGGATATTCCAGGTATGATGCAGCTGGTCAAACCACTCGGCTTTAAGCAAAACCTATTTAATTTGAACACCACAGTTGAAACGCAACGAAAAGAAATGGAATTTAGAATAACTTAACGATGGGACAAATATTGACAAATTGGACGAGATTGGATTAGGATATCTGGCAGGCATGTGTGAGTTTGATCGAAGGGTCTGTTTCAGTGCTGTACATCTCTATGTCTCGTTTCAAAAACTTACCATATACACTCCAGTAATACTTGAATATGTTTGACTACTGTTTTAGGCTAAATTTATGGGGTCGTCTATTACATAGATACTCCTTTTGAGTGACTGAACTTCATGCCCGCCATAATTCATTCCGTATCATTAGCAGAAACCCAACTGATCTCTGAACAAATAAAGAAAAAAAAAACAATGAATTACGGTAATGCTGAAAACCTGGAGTGGAGGGTGATAGCTTGCGTACTGCAAGACCCGGAGCGGAACATGACGGCCGGCGCACTGATTCATAAATATTCATCTGTTCTCCGTGAAGGACTCGGGTCAACTTTTACATGATATTTATGGAAAATTCCAGATTTTTGGCCAAAAATAAGTGTCAACACTTACATGAGATTGACTGTTATTTGAGTATATCCGGTAACTGACCCGACACAGCAACGATTACTAATTAACTGCTCCAATACAGTAACATCCCATGAACACACATCTTTGCAAAAAGGTAAATTCATAAAAAACAAGGACAGCATAACCATTTTAAAGCGACAACATCGTCATACCTCCTCTTTTAAAGAAAGAACCATGAATATACAAAGATGTTTTCATTTTAAACCCATTAGTCTTACTTTGTTAGTACACTGCAACACACATACACTGACTCTTAACATGCAAACATTCACGAAGACATTCTATTTCAATCTATTTACTCCTGCCACGGAACACCTCCATTTTTCATCATCCAAGACAATCACATTTTATTGTCCAGCCAAATGTTTTATTTTCAAATCGTATGGCTGCAGTAATACGCTCCAGCTAAACAGTCTGGAATTTTGTCCTTAAATTCCTCCACAAACGTGAATGGGTTATAATTGTATATCGAATTGTTTCAGAAACATTACTGACAATATACATGTGGAAAATTTGGCAACACTAACACCAAGCTCAAGGGCTCCTTCTCAGTTGTGAAATATTTCTGTTGATGAATATTCAATTTTTGGGAGAAATACCAGATTGGACTTTCTATTTTCTCACCGTCTTCCTGTAAGAGCAATCACCGAAACCCACATCACGTGCATCGATTGCCACAGTGAATGGCTTTGTGCAGTTGGATGTGCCTAATACTGGGGCAGTGATTCAGACAGCTTTCAGGCTGTCTCAATGCTGTATGACAGTTTAGAAATGTGTTGCTGGAAAAGCGCAGCAGGTCAGGCAGCCTCCAAGGAACAGGAGAATCGATGTTTCAGGCATAAGCCCTTCTTCAGGAATGAGGTCCTCACTTTCTCCTGTATGACAGTTTACCAAACATTGACATTTCCGGCACTTCTTCTCTGCATCAAAGAGTTGAGCAGACACCCTGCTAAAATTTGGCACGAATTTCCGATAAAGCTCACTTAATCACGGGAACATGAGTACTTCTGTCTTCGTCAATGTGATTGGAAACTCCCCAATAAACTTTGATTTCACATTCCATTGGTCCGTCAGTCTATGACCGTAACATGGCACAGGAATGTGACATGGATTTTGGCGAATTCACTCTTAACGATGTCTATGTAAGTTTCCTGTCCCACGTTCTCAACATAGTCTTCCAAACATGCAACCGGATATGAATCAGACTTTGTAACTGCGTTGACTTTGCGATAATGGACACATAATTGTTGGGTACCATGTGGTTTTGGCACCATTTCTAAGGGGAAGCTCCAGTCAATGCAATTCACTTTGATTATGTTGTCGCTGCGCATGTGTTCAAATTCTTTTTGAACCTATGCCAACATTAGAGCCTTACATCCATAAGGAGGTTGCTCTGTTGGAACCGCATTTCCTAAATCTACATCATACGTAATCAGATTTGTGCTTCCCAGCTTTTTCCCACACATTTCCCCAAGTAATAACTCTTTCAGGTCATTTCGGTTTTCCTCTTGAAGTTAACTCATTAATTTGTCCCAAGTTTTGAGAACTTCCTCATTGTCCAATTTAATTTGAAGAATGTCCATTTCAGAATTATTTCAACTTGATTCTTCATGTAATATTGTTGTTATGGACCAGGCCATACCCCCTCAAATCATTTCAAGAAGGGAGCCCGGACCGTAACTTTTCGAGCTGTATTAAACAGGTGTAGAGTTGATACTGCAGGAGTGACACAGCTGGCCCAAACACTTTGTTTTAAGTAAAACATAATTTATTTGCAGACTACAGAATAAAACACGAACAAAAGAGATCTAAATTTAGAATAACTTAACCTAGCTGAAAACTCAATCGACTCTGTCACAACTTGATGATGCTGTTCTAAATAGTTGCAACATTTCCATAAACATTCGCTTTGCTACAAATGTAAAATCAAACATAGGTTCTTGCAGGAGAGATGACAAACAGAGAGGTAAAAACAAAATGTAGCTGTTTCTTGGACCAGTGGCCTCAAAACCAGAGTGCTTGCCAAAATGAAACCAAACCAAGCCTTGAACCAGGAGAACTGGCCACTCCCCTTTCATTGTACAAGTCTTTTAAAATAAAGGACTGAAAAGCATTTTCAAGTAAAATTTCCAGACATACTGGAACCTCTGCCATTACAACCCCTCTGGAGAAAAAGCCAACGGCAACAAAACCTTGTCAATGAAGCAGCATCATCACATCTCCCCTCTTTAAACAAAATGGACCATGGATATCCAAAGATGGTTTCATTCTAAAAACCCATAAACTGTTAGTATCCAACATCAAATATACATTATATTTACTGTCAACATTGAAACATGCATGACTACATTCCTGAAGAAGGGCTTATGCCCGAAACGTCGATTCTCCTGTTCCTTGGATGCTGCCCGACCTGCTGCACTTTTCCAGCAACACATTTTCAGCTCTGATCTCCAGTATCTGCAGCCCTCACTTTCTCCACAACTACATTTGTGTCAGTCAGTTTACTCATCCATTTCTCATTCAAGTCTCGACAATATGTCGTCAATCATGTTTTCTTATCCTGCCGCATGCACACTTTTCTAATTGAACGGCTGTAACAACAAGATCCATCCGAACAGATTGCAATTTGTGTTCTTAAATTTCTCCACAAACTTCAATGGGTTATGATCAGTGCATATGATTGTCCAGATACGTTACTGGCACCATAAATGTTGAAATGTTGCAACACCAATACCAAGCACAAAGTCTCCTTTTCAAATGTTGAATGTTTCTGCTGATGAATGTTCAATTTCCTGGAGAAATATCCGATAGGTCTTTCTATTTTCTTGTCATCTTGCTGTAAGAGCACAACACTGACACCCACATCACTCACATCGATTACAACCTTGAATGGCTTTGAATAATTAGATGTGGCTATTACTGGGACAGTGGTTAATATAGGTTTTCTTACCTCCACATGACCTCCTTCTGGTAATTCATTTCAAACCCAGAACATCTATTTTTTTATAACCCACTAGCAATGCAACTTGATGAAATTCTGCCATTTCTCATCTGCCTGAGTATGTGATGATCTCTGTTTCATCATCAAGCATCATTTTTAAAATGGTAATATTAAGGAATGTGTTCAAATTCTTCTTCTGTGTTTATGTTTTGATACAACTGCTTCAGTTTTTCATGTTTCTGTTGTAACTCAGTTAATTTGTTTGAGCTAAAAATATCCACTTTGTCCTCCGCCTGTTTTTGTTTTGTCTCAACCATTCGATCAAACATGGTCTCTGATAATTCAACTTCAAATTTCTTATCTGTATTCTTTGATTTCTCCTCCTGTTTCATCTGGCGGCTTTGTGACCTTTTTATCACATGGTCAGGAAATGTCCCAGGGTACACTGCCTGAAATACCTCAGTTGCCTGGTTTTCCACTGGCTTTCCAACCACAGTAGGCAGAACTACCCCAAAGTCACTTCTTTCACCCCCAGAAAACTCTTAGCGATTACTACACTAAGCACTGCTTAAACCAACCGATTTAAACGCCCGGAACAAAAGACACTAATACCTACCACTTGTCCCCTTTGAGTCCAACAACTCTAATCCAAAGTGGAATTGGAATACCATAGAAAATGCCATAGCATACCTACAGTGTGGAAAAAGGCCAATTGGCACAACCAGTCCACAATGATCCTCCAAAGAATACAAAGAATATCCCACTCAGACCCATCCCCCTATCCGATCACCCTTTATTTCTCAAGTCAAATGCACCTAACCTACACATCCCTGCACACTATGGGCAATTTAGCTTGGCCAATTCACCCTAATCTGCACATCAAAACTGAAGCATCCAGAGGGAATCCTGGCAAACACGGGGAGAATGCTCAAACTCTGTAGGCAGTCGGCTGAGGCTGAAATCAAACCCGAGTCTCTGGCGCTGCGAGGCAGCAGTGCGAACCACTCTGGAATTCATGAATCAATCCCAATAAGAGGACCCAATGTGTTATGGACCAGGTCAGAAGAAGGACAGGAATTCCTTCCTGAAGCTTGCAACTCCTCTGGACTCACACATCTTGTCACTGCTACAGTTAAAAGCAAACTAGAAAATACATGAACTCGAAGAATTCGCCACTCACCTTCCATTGTTAAATTAATCACTTCGTAGACTCTTCGACACCTCTGCCATTGCAACCTCCCTTCCAAAAAGTCCAGGACAATATATTTTGTTTGAAGTGACAGCATCATCACAGGTTTTCCAACAGTTAAGTTATCTTAAATTCTGCTTTATTTTGTTCATGCTTCAACTGTATGGACGAAATAAATTCTGTTTTGCATACAGCAGAGTGGTTTGACCAGCAGAGATATGAAGTTGAAGGCATGTACTGTACATTTAAGAGAGAGTGAAAGCTGGCAAACACCTGCAATTCACAGTGTAGACTGGACAATTTGAAGATGTAACATTTGCCAGTAACTCAGATACTGAGTTGTTTTCGCAGCAATTCAAATTCAACCAATCAGTTTAAATTATGCCCCAAGATACTAAAATCCAATCGAATTTGAATTTTACAGTTTTGACAACATTGAACGAATGAGACGATGCGATGTTTTGGGCATATAAAAGCAGGCATTTTGGACTTTTAGCCAGAGAAAGAGCACCTTCAGCCTTCGACAGACTGCCGACAAACCCTCACTCTGCAAAGTACCTTTTTCAGATGAAAAGTCTCTGCAGCAGAAGACTGATAACGACCCAGGGAGACAAAGGAAGCTTGACACCCGAAAACAACAACCACGGTCTGGTTTTGAAAATCGATTTGCTATAAATGTAATCAGGTCAGTGCATTGCTATAGAGTGGAGGTGGATAACAGTCTTGGCTACTTTCTTAAAATATTTTGAGGGGGGTCTGGCCTGGTTCATAACAACACTCTCTAAAACCCTTTGATGAAAAGTTTTGCCCAGAATCAATAATGACACAATCAACAGGATTTACACCTCCAGTGGACGTGTCAAGGGTTGTGAAGTTCAGTTCTTCGACTCATACATTGAAGATTGCATTTTCTTCCTTGAGACTGAACTCGAAAATTAAACCAATGGGGCATCTAACCATTCCATGAATTTTGCTCGCTCCCGCACATTAGGGATGTTCCCTTCCCTTCCAGGAATTTTCTATCCCAATCCAAGTGTTAAAATTGACCATATTCAGTGATTGTCATTTGTCATTTAACTTCACTGTTATTCCTCCCAGATGGACTACATTCCAGAGTTCTGAAGGAGAGAGCTGAGGAGATTGTGGACGCATTGTTGGTGATCGTTCAGGAATCACTGGAGTCATGGCGGGTCCAGGAGGACTGCAAATTGAAAGCGTTCTTTAGGAAGGGATGGAGGTAGAGCAGAGAAAACTACAGGCTGGTTCGCCTGACCTTGATTATTGGTCAGATTTTAGAGTGCATTATGAACCACAAACCCACAGACATGATACAGCACAGAGCAGGTCCATTGGGACAATCTTGTTTGTACTGACCCAAAGACACCGAGATACCCTTCCTATCGCATCTTCCTGCTCACGTCCCATAGCCCGGCAGTTTACTGCACCCACCATGCAGATTCAGGTACTTTTAAAAAGAGTTTAGGGGCTCTGCCTCCAACACCAACTCAGACGGTGAACTGCAGACACACACGACCCGCTGTGTAAAAATGTTTTCCTCTCCAAAAGACCATAAGACATAGGAGCATAAATTAGGCCATTCGGCCCCATGCGTCAGCTCTGCCATTCAATCATGGCTGATAAGTTTCTCAAACCCATTCGCCTTCTTTCTCCCTGTACCATTGATCCCGGTGCCAGTCAAGAGCCTATCCATCTCAGTTAATGCCCTGGCCTCCACAACCATCTGAGGCAATGACATCCATAGATTCTCCACTCGCTGGCTGAAGAGGTTTCTCCTTATCTCTGTTCTAAAGAGGTTTCCCTTTACTATAAGGCTATGTTTTCGTGTCCTCATGGAAGCATCTTCCCAACATCCACTTTGTCCAGGCCATTCAGTATTCTGTAGGTTTCAATTAGATCCCCCCTATCCTTCTAAATTCAATGGAGTACAGACCCAGAGTCCTCAAACATTCCTCACACGTTCATGCTTTCATTCCTGGGACGATTCTCATGAAGCTCCTCTGAACACGCTCCAGGGCCAGTACATCCTTCCTGAGACATGGGATCCAAAATTGCACTCAATACTCCAAATGTTGTCTGACCAGAGATTTACAACGCCTCAGAAGAACTTCCCTGCTTTTATATTCTGGTCCTCTCGAATTAAAAGCCAACATTACAGTTGCCTTCCTAACTACTCACTCAACCTGCAAGTTTATCTTGCGAGAATTCGGGACTGGAACGCCCAAGTCTCGTTGCAATTTAGATTCCTGAATTTTCTCCCCATTTCGAAAATAATCCATGCCTCTATTCTTCCGATCAAAATGCATGACCTCACCCCTTCCCACGTTGTAGTCCAGTTGCCACTACTTTGCCAAATCTCCTAACCTGTACAAATCTTTCTCCAGCCTCCCTGCCCCTTCAAAAGTACCTGTCCCTCTTCGTATCTTTGTATCATACCCTCTTGTCTTTCTGCCACTTTGCCGAATCTATGAGCCCTACGTTTTGAACTCTCTGCCAACGGAAACGGGCTCCTGCTGTCCAGTCCACCTCGACTCTTCACAGCTTTGTCCACATGGATATTCTGGATGAGATTGTGGAGTAATTGAAAGTGTATGGTGAAATAGGACTGAGTCAGCACGTCTTCATCAAGGGGAGGTCATGCTGGACAAACCTGTTTGATGTCTTTGAGGAAGTAGTGAGCAGGGACTGTTTCTTCAATCATGATACACTCACACACCTGTTTGATGTCTTTGAGGAGGTAGTGAGCATGGACTGTTTCTTCAATCATGATACACTCACACAGGTATCAAGCTCCACTTGAACTGGATGATATTTAAACCAGACGTTTATTTTGATTGGTTCTGACTTGGATGTTGCTAAGCAATTTACCTTTTCCAAACCAGATGTAGATAGCTTTTTCAGTGTGTTCACTCTCCTGGATACTACCCTATGAGTTCTCTTACTCAATTCAGACCGAGAGAGATTCTTTTGCTCTCTTGAGACCGCATACCAGCAGCAACTACAATGCTTTTCCAGCCCAGATCCAGAAGCATATGTTCACCGTTTGGCCACGGCATGGCTTTGTTGTGGGGTTTTGCTGTGGACTAACCTCGAGTCCCTCCGTTCAGGATGTGTCCTTCAAAATTTCTTCTGAGATACTCAGGGCACAAGAGGTGGGCTGCGGTATGGTGCAAACCATTCATATCCGCGATTGAGTGAGAGAACTGGACCCAGTGCGAAAATGCTCCAGGAGAAGCAACAAGAGAAAGAACATCAAAATTCTACAACATTTAGAACATAGAACATAGAACATCGAAGAATACAGCGCAGTACAGGCCCTTCGGCCCTCGATGTTGCGCCGATCCAAGCCCACCTAACCTACACTAGCCCACTATCCTCCATATGTCTATCCAATGCCCGCTTAAATGCCCATAATGAGGGAGAGTCCACCACTGCTACTGGCAGGGCATTCCATGAACTCACGACACGCTGAGTAAAGAACCTACCCCTAACATCTGTCCTATACCTAACAGCCCTTAATTTAAAGGTATGCCCCCTTGTAATAGCTAACTCCATACGTGGGAAAAGATTCTCACTGTCGACCCGATCTAAAACCCTAATCATCTTGTACACCTCTATCAAGTAACCCCTACACCTTCTTTTCTCCAATGAAAACAACCCCAAGTGCCTCAGCCTTTCCTCATACGATCTTCCTACCATACCAGGCAACATCCTGGTAAACCTCCTCTGCACCCGTTCCAGTGCCTCCACATCCTTCCAATAGTATGGCGACCAAAACTGCACACAATACTCCAGACGAGGCCGCACCAGAGTCTTATACAACTACATCATGACCTCAGGACTCCGGAACTCAATTCCTCTACCAATAAAAGCCAGTACGCCATATGCCTCC